>NW_026865737.1:0-189323 GCF_026571515.1 Ruditapes philippinarum
GCTTGTATCCGGTATACGTAATTTTGTAGAAACATTTTAGTCATGACCCAATGTAGGGCTCTGCTTTCTAATTTTGTATTTT
The DNA here is from genome assembly GCF_026571515.1 of Ruditapes philippinarum. Lineage (NCBI taxonomy): Eukaryota > Metazoa > Mollusca > Bivalvia > Venerida > Veneridae > Ruditapes > Ruditapes philippinarum. The sequence continues at coordinate 83 of NW_026865737.1, forward strand.
ATTTAGCATTTTATCTCGAATAATTTATAATACACTTTAATATAACTATAATATAAGGCAATGAAGTATTCTAAAAGAATAATAAGGACGGAAAACAGTGAATTTTATTTTGCATCATTTATCTTATAGTAACCTTCACCTTTTCTCAGGAAATCTAGTGCCAGGTGTCCAAAACATACAGTACATGCTAATTGTGAATGTCTCTCCAACAATATGATATGTTGCCAAATTCATTACAGGTTTTTAAGAGAGCACATAACTTAGTCCATGTACACAATGTATATTTGCAGTATTATTACAGTATATTATAGTGTTACTTTGCTGCGTGGGAGTACTAATGTAAAACGGCATTTTGGTGTTTTACAAGTTTACAATATTCCGGAATAATTGGGGGGGGGGAGGGGGGGTAATATCGGTACTTGCAGACTTGTATTTGTTAGTTGTATTGTTTCAGTTAGAGTAATGGAAAATGTCTGGGAGTAATGTGTGACCTATTGTACTATATAGTGGTGATACATAAAACACATACTGAGCATAATAATATATTGTATGTAAATGTTTTGTACCTTTCAGGAAATGCTGTCTGTATATACAAGAGCCTATATATACAAAGCAATTGTAAGCTTGTATGAATTTTTCTTATACCTTTGAGGAAAAGCTCTGTCAAATACTGACTGTCTGTCTGTCCATCTGTCTGTCTGTCGGTCTCACAGTACTGGGATATAAGCATGTGTGTTAATTATCTAGAATTTGTTTTTAAATTTGTGAAATAAATATGCCAAATTGTGTTGGTGCGCAGTAAAACCAAATAAACAATGTGAAATAGATTAAGAGTTTCAAAGCTATTTTGCAATTGGATATATACTGATCGATTGACAATTTGGCATTTGATGTAATTATTGACATAGGACTTGTTTTTGCCCATCATTTCTTATTTTTTGATGCTTTATACATGTTTGGTCAATAGTACTTTGATAGTGAATAATTTTATGTTGACAAAATGTATTATGCCTTTGAGGAACATAACATGTTCTGTATGATCATTGGTTGAAGAAATAATGTCCTAAATACTATAAGACACATCATCAGGGTGGAGAAGTTCACAATTATTGATATGGAAGTTATTATCTATAATCCATCACTTTTCCTAAACTTCATATTACTATCTTTGGAAAATGGATTTGCCCTGTTTTGAATTCAGGACCCGGTACAAACAAACTTTTACGGTTTTAACTTCATGGTGCACAACCATTCACAATAGATATTTAGTCACCCTTTTGCACTTAGTTTCGAAGCTGTAACTGTTAAAGTTTATTTGTAACCCCCCCAGATTAGCGGGAAAAAAAAATATTTTTTTTAAAACAGTAAGTCTATTGGTATGGCAGAATTATTGGGGAAATGCTTAGATAGTTAAAAACATTGAAAAACAGGTGTACTTATTTTGTGAATGAACGCAAACATATTCCTGTTGAAATTAAAATTTTACACCATTAACAATTAAATATTTGTCAAAAATCTTTTTGTGTACATTTGTAAAAGGAAAGGGCAGATGTTGGAGAAATTTTTTGGGGGAAAACTGTACAGTTAAAATAATTTTAGGTGTTGAAAAAACCCGGGGAAATATATTTTCTAGTAAGGGGTAATTATCTTTAACTTTTTTTGGTGGGCCCCAAATTTAAGGGGGCTGGGCTGTTTCATTAGTAACTTAAAAAAGGGAAATTTTACCTAGAGTCATTAAACCCTTTTAAAGGGAAAATTAATTGTGGGTATTTCGTGTGGATACAAATTTAGTAATTTTTAAAGAGTTATTGCCGCCCTTGACTTAGTAAAAATTTTTAAGTTTATGGACATGAATTTCATAAGAAACAAAGGGGTTAAGGGTTACAGATAATAGGCTATCATATTTAGATAAAGATACCAATAATTGGGGGAAATTTTAAGCAGATTTGTCAGTTTGGCAAAAAAGGCCTCAACGGCAATGCTATTTCAAATAACGTTAAATGAATATTGTGGAGTTACAGTTTGGTCATCAACACTAATGAAATAAGAAATAATAGTCAGTAACTTAATAAGAAAGTACAGTAGAACTTCTATGTAGTCGAAAACTTCGATTAGTCGATTTTTTCTCGATGTGTCGAAGAAAAAATTAAAAGTCCCGGACTTGTTCCCCCATATATTCCCTTTTAAAAACTATTTTTGAGTCGAGATTTTATGTGTCGAATTTTTCAATGTGTTGAAGTTTTTTCGTGGTCCGTGTTAAGTAAATCTAGTGCAATTTACACAAATAAGTCGAAGTTGTTCGATTTTTTTGACACCGTCGATCTCAAGCCATTTTTCACACCTTATCTGGCTGCGAAGACGTTTTCCAATCAACTTGTGTGTCGGGTGTTAATTACACAGCCGTGTGTTCTAAAACAGCCTTTGTTTGCGATATAAAATGTGTGATAAAATGCTTTAATCGTTACTATTTTAATTGCCGTAGTGGTATTTGAAAGTAAAACAGTAAGAACTACTTTCATCGTTGACCCGGTGTCGCGTGAGAATAACACGCGAAATATATACTATAAGTTGGTTAAGTTATCGCCCTTTTCGTATTGTTACCCTTTTGTAACTCTTTTGTATACGTCAACGGGAAGTCCAAATAATTAGCCGTGAAAAACGTTGTTTAACATGCTATATTTATCATTGTAAAATGTGAATATCAGATCAATGATGGAAAAAAACATGATATATGTTTTCGTTATAGACTAGTCACGGGTCGAAATTTTGTCATGGAATTGAGTGCGATTCATGAGTCGAAGTCCCCGATGTGTCGAAGTTTTTACGCAAGTCCCTTCAACTTCGACTTACCGAAGTTCTACTGTAATTTATAATAGCCAATAAAGGTAATGATTAAGTAATGAAATGTAAAAAAATAGCCAAAAATATTAATGAATAAGTAATAAAAGTAAAAATGTTAATGAATAAGTAATAATAGTCAGTAGCATTAATGAATAAGTAATAATAGTCAGTTGCATTAATGATTAAGTAATAATAGTCAGTTGCATTAATGAATAAGTAATAATAGTCAATAGCATTAATGAATAAGTACTAATAGTCAGTTGCATTAATGAATAAGTAATAATAGTCAGTTGCATTAATGAATAAGTAAAAATAGTCAGAAGAATTAATGAATAAGCAATAATAGTCAGTAGCATTAATGAATAAGTAATTATAGCCAAAAAAAATAGTAATAGTTAATTTTTGAAAGTAGAGTAATACACAATATTATAAAAGTTATTATTAACTTAAAAATGAATAAGTAATAATAGCTAACAGCATCGATCAATAAGTAATAATAGTCAATAACTTAAATAAATAAGTAATAATAGTCAATAACATTAATGAATAAGTTATACAGAATTCAAGTTACAGACAATTGCCAGTCTTATATGTCTGTGTTTTAAGTCCTCTTTGAATTAATTGGAATTTTGAGATAACAGACAATTTTCCCCACAAACAATTTCCTTTTAAGTCAGTCTGATTTAAAGCAAATATCAAAATATTTTGTGCAACTAGAGCATTTCTCATGGTAATGAATTTAATGAAGAAGAAATTTCGAAATAAATGTGAACTGTTGTGTGTTATTTATGAGTTGTTTTATTACGGGGCAATATAATAAAGTCTGTAGCATTGTATGCAATTATGGTTATTTTGGTGGATTTTGTATGAGTTGTATTAACTTACCTCTTGTTTGAAAAATGTGATGTAAAATATACTAGAGTAAAGAAAAAGACTTACAAAAATAGGTTTAGTTTCCTTTTAAAACGTACACAAAGTCAGGTATTTTGACTTCCATACAAAATACTATGTCCCTGTAAATGTAACTTACAAAACTAAGCAATCATAGAAGCAATGGATAGTTCAGCTCTATTTTCAGTGTTTACTTTTTCAAAAAAGATTACAAAACACCAAAAAATTAAAAGTTTTGAGACTTTTTGAAAAAAGTAGCATTTTATATTATTAATTGCTTCATGGGCCTTTAATGGAAAACAAATTCAACATTAAAAGTATGTATCACATAATTATAGCTGTAAATCTTTTTTGTCAGGTGGTTTCTTCACCAGACATTATCAAAATTTCCCCTCAAGTATGTGTTTTTATTTGAGACACCACTAAGCTGTTATCCCCTATCTTGTAATTGCATTGTAAATGTGTTTTATATTTATAATCTAAAGTGATTGTTTCACATTTAGTCATTTAGCACTTACTTCCCTTGATAAAGTGATTATCTCCCTTGATAAGTGGCTCTATTAATGTAAACTAATTTGTTCTCACTTGACAATTTTTTATGCATTGTAGCTGTTAGTTTTGGCATCAGAAAGACATTTTTTTCTTAGGCCGTGTCTACACCTATTCAAGTTTCTTACATGTCACATTTAGATAAGCTAAATAAACGGCCCTTTCAACATTTTTTCAGGCACAATTTTTACTGAAATGTCTCATTAAGATAGCCCAGGATTTATACCTTTGTCTTTGCAAGACTGTCATGTTTCTGTAAAATATGTGAAAAGAAGTGGGAAAATGATGCAATTAGCTAAAACAGAATGGAGTAAATGCGTTCATTCTTTTTTAAAATTGAAAAAATGTGACAAAAATTTATTTTGTTTGATGTAACTTATTCACTAAATGAACAAGATCTCATTTTAAATCCATTTTGACTCTACTTGAAAAAGAGCTCTTGTTTATTTTTTTACAATGTATTTATTTTTATTATTTATTTTTTTTTGCTCTTCTGTGTATCAGCGTATTGATTTGTTCCTTTGACCAAGACATTGTAATCATTAACTGAAATTCAAAGGACATGTACACTGAATCACAACAAAAAGTCAGAAAATAATAAAAAAAAACAACACTATCACACCTTCTTTTTGTGTCAAACCGGTGTTATCAGTGTCTTGACAGCCAAAAACTTGTAGAAAAATAGAAAGTGTTCTAACTTTCTTGCAAGGAATTATCTTCTTGGATGTCACATAATTTCTCTTTAAAACTCATTCAAGTAGGGTGTCTACACTATCCAATACAAGAGAATATGATACTTGCATTCAAGACTTGGATAGGTGTAGACGGGCACTTAAATATACGTTAATAAAACGTTCAGAATTATACAGTAGTGCTTTTTCTCATTATAGCAAGCAAAAATAAATTATATTTTTGCATTTTATGTTCACTTTTTTTGTGCTTGCTTATTTCTGATAACAGTTTCGAGGAAAAAACGTTCTTTAATACCCCTGCATGCTATAAATTTTGTGTGAAAAATAAAAAACTCCAGTGAAGTACAGGTAAATTTTTTTTTTAATAAGTGAGATGGCATCAATTTTTTTTTTATAAGTGCTTAGAGGACAAATTATGATTGCTATGTAAGTGAAAGATGAACTTTAAACAGCGTTTGTATATATAAGTTATATATTCCTTTTCCTATAAGTAGCCACAAATTATCGACACATACACATATATTGCCCATAAGTAGTGACAAATTATCAACACATACACATATAAGTAGTGACAAATTATCAACACATACATATATAAGTAGCGACAAAATTTATCAACAAATACACATATAACTAGTGACAAATTATCAACACATACACATATAAGTAGTGACAAATTATCAACACATACATATATAAGTAGCGATAAATTATCAACACATACACATATAAGTAGTGACAAATTATCAACACATACACATATAAGTAGTGACAAATTATGAACACATACACATATAAGAAACGACAAATTATCAACACATACACATATAAGTAGCGACAAATTATCAACATATACACATAAAAGTAGTGACAAATTATCAACACATACACATATAAGTAGATACAAATTATCAACACATACATATATAAGTAGCAACAAATTATCAACACATACACATATAAGTAGTGACAAATTATCAACACATACATATATAAGAAACAAAAAATTATCAACACATACACATATAAGTATTGACAAATAACCAACACATACACATATATTGCACAAATATACTTATACATATATTTGATAAAATACGGCATATCTTTCCATCAAATACTGCAGACATCCATTACAGAAATACTAGTTTAGATAATACTAGCATTTTTTGCTTGCTTTATGTAACCATGAAGTATGTTGCCAAATTCATTTCAGGCTTTAAAAGTACCTTACTTTTTGCAATACCCACTTACCTTACTGTGTCAGGTATGTGTGGGTGTACATTATGTAAAACATCAATAATGATGTGTTTCTTATAAATAAATATATATAAATACAAATATTTTTCACAGGAGCACTTTATTTCTGCAGCTTTCTATTAAACTAAAGTAAATATACTTGCATTTACAGTTTACTGTTATATTAGTGCACTTTATATATAATAAACAAAAGATTGACAAATATTTGGAGTCATTCCCCTTTAAATGACAACATTGTTAAGGTACCCCTCCATCATAAACATAATAAACTTTTTTATACATTTCACACTTTCGTAAAACTGTCGAGGAATATAATGTTAAGGACTTTAATAGGTCAGTAGGGACAATGGTTGCTGGTATAAATTAACCTTTAATTTAACCTGCTGGAAGCAAATGTGCCAACAGAAGTTTTGCTCTTGAAATATGGACTGTTCCAATTCAAAAGCTGGGCACAGGTGGCAGTATCAGTGTTTGGACACCCCACCCTGCCCCTGGACTCCTACTACAACCTTGAAAAAAAAATTCAACACTCTAAAGCTTACTTTAAGGTACCAAATACAAAACCATCGATAAAATCATAAAAAAAAAATCCACTATCAAATTTATAGTTATAGAAAGGTTGTAGTAGGGGTCCAGGGGCAGGGTGGGGTGGTGTGTCCAAACACTGATACTGCCACCCTCTGGTCATATGTGGAGAAATTGGTAATTACTGGTTAGTTACCTAGGAAAAACATATCAGGGAGATAGTTGCTACCTTATAAAAATGTTAATTTAATCAGCATAAAGAAACAAAAACATCTCCATGTTCATTCCAACCTCTTGCAAAAAAAATTGAATTAATGAGACAATGCTAATTTAAATTAGTTGGTAATCTATTGCAATAATTATTGCTGTCATTTTGTGTGGATTATATAATCATATGGGATTAATGCTGTATATTTAAGGTTAAGATAACTATTAAAATCTTTAGAGAACTAATTGTCATAATGTTAGAATTATATAAAATTATTTTTATATTGATGTAAAAATAAATTGCTAGTACTGCAGCGCCAATTCCCCCAAAAGGGCCAGTTGGCCTCTTAAATTGTCATTTCAAAAGTATTCTTAATAAGTGACAGTAATTAAACTTTTCAAAAGTGATAATAATTAATACTGTTACCTCAGTAACAGTGTAAGCATTACAATTTTGCCTCAAAAATAAACAAGATTTACAGTCTCAAAGATTCAGATTTAAAATTGGGAAAATTTGGGTACTCATTGAATGTTTTGCACTCAATTGTTTATTCAGATTATAGCAAGAGAAAAATCTTTGAAGCTTATGAATAACAATTGCATTGCACTGAATGTGGCATCCCTGTGTTTTGGCTATAAAATTTTTGAGGTGCTAAATTAAGTGTGATGCACTCACGTCGCACTGAATTCCGCTTTTTAAAACATATAATTGCAGTTGGAAAATTTCATTAATACAGTATTTTGCAGTTAATAAGTGAAATGTTATGTTAGAATCATTTTAAATTGTAGCGTCAAAACCATCTGAAAGAATATCATGGCACACCCCTGTTTTAAGTAATGCAGGACTATATTAATGTTCTTTGATTAAAAAGGCCACATTTAGCCTTTAATATGCAATAATTTGTATTTTAGAAAAAAAGCTCCCCTTAACAGTCCTGTTACAGTTTCCAAAACAATACTCATTTACCAATAACCCGTAAAATTGAGCTTTCTTTTGGGGCAATTTGGGCAAATAAGTTACAATTATAGTGGTTAGTATTTTATACAGAAGTCAAAATATTACTTTGTTAAACATTACACCTACCCTTTATCAGAAAAATGGTGTTTTCACATTCAGCACTAAACTTTCTTCAGGTGATGAAGCATTTCACATGTTCTTCATCTGTTATTACTGTTTCAAACACATGTTTGCCTTTCCCAAAGAAAGAAAAAAAATCTTCATTTCTGAGGCATAATGTGCCTTTAAAAAAAACTGTTCTTGCATAGAAAAATCTATTTTTGAACAATTTGAGTTGGTTTCATTGTTATAGGGCAAAAATCTGAGCTTGATAGCAAAGACTAAAGCAGCTGAAATAATTCCTACAAGTATGAATTTTATTACCATAAGTTTAAACCCAGATTCAAATATTACAGTTTGAGCCTTCCATAGTTCTTCTGTAATATTGTCAGTTCAAAACATCTAAAACATACATCCTTCAATATTATGCCATGATCGACTTTTATTTAAAAGAGCTGACCTCTAAGAGGTAAAAAAGCCTAAAAACCTAATTGGAAATTCTGTTACACAGATCAACTAAGGCACTTAAATCAGAAAAATATACAATTGTTATTTTATGGAAATATACTCAGAATTAAATTGAAAGTTTTTTCTGTGCAAATCTTAGCCTGATTTGAATTAAAAGTGTTTGAGCCCTTTTCAAAATGGCAAAAAAATGAGTTAGCAAATGATGTGCCATTTTGTACACAATTTATTGGTCAACAGCTATGTCAAATGGGGCACAAATCTTGAAAAATAAATCATGTCCTTACATGCTATAAAACCTCTTCAAAGTCCCTTTAAAATTTGTGTTATTTAACTATTACATTCTTGCCTTGCTTTATTTTAAATATGGCAGTTTGAGTCTTCCATAGTTTTCTTGCGGTAAACCAACACAATCAGGAGATATCATTTGTAAGAATATTGTTCTGTAGAATTTCGAATCATGTTGTAATTGTACAGTAGAAATCACTTCTTCCTAATTGTTTTGCGCTTTTTTACAGCAATTACTGACATGTTTTGGCACAGTGTTTCATTGATGCCAACAATAATTCCGAAGACTTATTACTGTTATTTTTCCATTTCAAACAAAAAATATGCTTAGCAGTCTTTGAGCAGTCTTTAAGTAAATACTTTATACCTTCGCAAAGATGAAAATTATCATAGTGTTAAAAAGTGATCAGATAGATTGTTTTTTACTCTTTTTTTCCTGTGTTTTTATGAACTTGTCTGTGTTTTTATGTTCTTTTCGGTGTTTTTATGTAAAAAAGGCACAAAAAATAAATGCAACTCCTGTGAAAATTATGTGAGGAATGAGTAAAAGCATTCATTATATGCATTTAGAAAAAACATCAAGTTAGATTTGAATAATCCCCATGTGACGTTTGTTACATTTTCAAGTCTCTTTCTCAATGATCACCAAATAATTCCACTTCCATTTAGCATTCAATTCTTGACAATTACACTGTCATTATATTTTTTGCCACTATTCATAAATTTGTTCCTGGTTTAAATGTCATAACATTTTATTTGGATGTTTTGAATTTATTCCACTGTTATGAATTTTTTCTTTCAACTGTTATAAAAGCCATGTTTGTCAGTGTTCATGAATTTATTAAATTCAAAATTGTCCACTGTTATAAAGTTATGTTTTGTTAATGTTAATGACTTTATTCAGCTGTTATAAAAGTTATAATTTTTCAATTATTCATAAGTTTATACTACTGTTATTTAAGTCATGTTTTGTCAATGTTCATGAATTTATTTCAACTGTTATAACAGTTATGTTTTGTCAATATTCATGAATTTATTCCACTGTTTAAATAGCCATGTTTTGTCAATGTTCATGAATTTATTCCACTGTTATAAAAGTCATGTTTTGTCAATGTTCATGAATTTATTCCACTGTTATAAAAGTCATGTTTTGTCAATGTTCATGACTTTATTTCACTGTTATAAAAGTCATGTTTTGTGAATGTTCATGAATTTATTCCACTGTTATAAAAGTCATGTTTTGTGAATGTTCATGAATTTATTCACCTGTTATAAAAGTCATGTTTTGTCAATGTTCATGACTTTATTCCACTGTTATAAAAGTCATGTTTTGTCAATGTTCATGACTATTTCACTGTTATAAAAGTCATGTTTTGTCAATGTTTATGAATTTAGTCCACTGTTATAAAAGTCATGTTTTGTCAATGTTCATGACTTTATTTCACTGTTATAAAAGTCATGTTTTGTGAATGTTCATGAATTTATTCCACTGTTATAAAAGTCATGTTTTGTCAATGTTCATGAATTTATTCCACTGTTATAAAAGTCATGTTTTGTCAATGTTCATGACTTTATTCCACTGTTATAAAAGTCATGTTTTGTCAATGTTCATGACTATTTCACTGTTATAAAAGTCATGTTTTGTGAATGTTCATGACTTTATTCACCTGTTATAAAAGTCATGTTTTGTCAATGTTTATGAATTTAGTCCACTGTTATAAAAGTCATGTTTTGTCAATGTTCATGAATTTATTGCACTGTTATAAAAGTCATGTTTTGTCAATGCTCATAAGTTTATATCAATAATAACATTGTTTGTCAATGATAATTCATGTGATTAATTAATGGACATTTATACTCTGGCAAGGAATTACTTAAGTGTTCCTTTATTTAAAAGTGAGAAAGATTGTGTTTTCTATTGCTAAAAGAGGAGCATTGATGTGATTAATCTATAGTTAAGTCAGAAACATTGGTGTATCTAAAGGTAAGTCAGAAACATTGGTGAATATTATAAGAGATAAGATGAGGAAAATTTTTATATTACCGTAATTTATCTTTGGTTTATTTTGAATCTTTGTTAATATTAGTTCAATATGAACCATTAATTTTAGTTGGATCATTTATCTGTTCAAGGTCAGTTTAATTGGACATCTGCAATATTGTTTTGCATTTTTAAGCCAAATAATATTTGTTAAAGGGAGGTAATTATATTGCATTTATAATACAATCAATTTAAAATCATATAAAAAATGAATAGTTATGATAAATGAATTTCAAAAGGATCTGAGACACACAAAAAAGTATATTATTGTAATATAGTTTTCATAGCACTTAATAATTATTTCAATGAAAATGAAAAATACCTTTGATATTTTTTTATATGTTTATTGTCAAAACAGACAAGACAAATAAAAAATGATATAATAATGAGCAGATTTTATAATGTGGGGCCTTTAATTAATCCTGAACCTGCTAAAATAATGATAATTATTGAAATATTAATGCCACCAGTAGAGCTGTCATTGATTCAGTGCAATTTGCATATCATCAATATATATCAATATCAGATGACAAATATCAACGATACACTGATATCTCAATAATTACCTAAAATATTCACTTTCATTGCTGTTTAAATGATTTCTGAGTTAAAAAAAACATTGTTCTTTTCAGTGTCTTGTTAATAAAAGCCCATTGCAAGACTTTTTTCAAGACAATTCTGTTTTTGTCATGATTGCTGTGAAAATTATTTCCCCTGTGTAACAACAACATAATGTTAGATATGGACACCTGCTTCTGTATATGTTTTGGGTGAAATTTTCATTCAATTTCTAGAAATTTAATTAATTAGTCAAAATTATTGATCTTTTGAATTGTGTATCAATTATTGATCAACAGAAAAATATCAATGATACATCGATACTGTTTCTATGGATGACAGCTCTAGCCACCAGTATAGAGCCAGCCCAGACAAAACCTCTGTAACCTGACATTAGGCTCAACACTGTTGGTTGATATCCCCCCCAAAAAAATTGGCAAACATTGATATTGGACAGTTCCAAAAAAAAAAAAGGTTACTTGACAGGTCCAGTTAAAAAATTCAGCAGGTTAAGGGTTAAAAATGCTGATAAAAGTTTATTTTTTTATAGCCAGAATGATTTTTTCGATTTTCGCAATTATCGGGGAAAGATGAAATCTTAAAAAATATGGTATGATAATATTTTGGTGTTCTTTTCTAAAGTTCAATGCTTTAACACTTAATTAGTCAAGTCTACTGTTTTATGCCATTGTGACTAAATTCTCCTTTAATTTGTTTGGTGCAAAATAAGTACACGCGTACAGTAAGAGGAAAGGACCGATTCCTCGCATTAATTAACCAATTACAATGCTGAAATCTTAATTTAGCAATGGACTTTTCCAAATTTAAAGCCTTTGGCACCAATATAGAGCCTTCGACTACAAATGGACTGTTCAAAATTAAAGTTTATTATTAAAATTCAGCACTGTACAGGTTAATCATTTTGCAAAACGTAGGTTTCTTCGATCACTAAAAATGTGACATAACAGCTGTTTAAACTGTGACATTTTTGTGACAGTGACCCCACAATGTTTAAAAGGAGAAATCTTATTTTATCTACCTGTTTACTAAAATTATTGGCAGTGAAATTGGAAAAAAAAAATCTGTTTGCCTATTGGCTAATGATGATATTTGATACATGTATATTTAAATGATTACATACAAATCTTACCCATCAATCATTTATTTTATCAAAATTGGACTTCATTTAAATTTCCATCAGTATTTTCAATGTAGTCCTCGTTGGCAAATATCACATGTTGTTGATCGAACATATATTCCTCATTTGTCCGCGGTGAAAACCCATCGCTCTCCACCCGGTTGATATATGTCGGGTTTTCAACAGTATTATTAAAGTCTTCATGATAATCGATCGGTGCTGGATATGGTGAATCATCGGGTGGTATATTTGAACAAGGATTAATCTGATTGGTTAAATCCAATATTTCTACACTAACATTTGAATTGGTAACACGATTATGCACATTTTGGTTGGATGAATTTTGTACTACACACATTTCTTGATGCTCTCGGATGATATCCACAAGGTTTGTGCGTCTGTTATCGGAATTATTTCTCGAAGGACTAGGGGCTAATGTATCGGAATCTGTTGCACTTGTTCTATGCCTGGCATTTGAATGATCTACGTTTCGTTGGCGATGCATCATGTTCTGGATTATGTTGTCGAAGTCATGCTTATCACAATATACATATTTGGATAAAATGTTCAAATTGCGGTCAAAGAGAATGTATAGGATTGGTTGAATGGCGCCATGTGACCAAGCGATGAAAGCAAATGCTTGATAGACTTTTGGTGGCACTTTAAAATTTTTGTCTATGATAATGAGTAGGAAGAAGGGGTACCAGCATAGGATAAATACGGCGGTGTTGAGAATGAATATTTTGGCACGATGTGTAGCATCCCGAATGATTTTACGAAGGCGACATGCTGAGCTTGTTGCTGTGTCCAACACAGTGATTGAAGTGCGTACAAGAAAGGAAACTCGGTTTGGTCGGTTAATTTGAATTTCCTTGTACAGTCTATGAATGAAATGGAAGACCGCTATCATGGCAACTGTTGTTATAACAGCCCACATCACATTTGCTACATATCCCGTCTGCTTACCAAAGGTGAATGAACAACTTCCAATTTCCGGTTGAAATTCAAAATGGCCGCCTATAAGTGTTGGACCCAGATGTAGAATGATACTACCTATATAAACTAACACTACTCCGAATGTAACACAAATAACGGTTCCTTTGGAATTGCCGCCAATATTTTTCTCACCAAATGTATACGCTTCGGTACACACCATGGCGACCATGTTGAACACTGAAATGGTTATTAATATCACAAAGGTAGCTCCGAAGAAATTACAGTCAGTGGGTCGGGACTGACTAAGGAGATTGGTAGCTATAGGAATGCAATAAGCAGATTTGGTAAAATCCAAAAAACATGCGTGTATCATGAATCCGCTCGTCATTTTTCGTAGTGGTTTTCGGACAAATATTGCTCCAACTACGAAAATATTCAGGAGCATGCCAGTTATGGCAATGAAGTATAAATAATATGCTTCAGAGTGTTCATTTGATTCCGGGGGCATCACATCGTGTTTCTGGTCATGTGACACAGTGATTTCGGTCCGTGGTTCAGCCACTTGATAGTAGTCATGTAGGTTTTGCTCAAGTTCTCGGGAAACGACCTTATTCACTTTAGAGGTGTTGTACACGTAGTAAGTAGACATTTTTTGCCATGGCACCATGGGGATATAATCTGTTCATTGTGGTTGTTCTTTTCGTTGGCTGATAATTTTCCCGTCTGCAAATATACAAAAAAAGAAGATTAAATGCTTTTTGTTTTTAAAGATTAGAAAATTATTTTAATACAGTTTCTAATATACACTGACTACATACATGTACAATACTAATGAGGTGAGGTGATAATATGATGTTTTCCTATAAAAACCTTGATTACAGCATGTGTGGTAGAATTCTTTTGAAGTGGGTGCATTAATTAGGGGAAATATGGTACTTGTATATATATTTGACCACTGTATAGAAAATTAAAAAATTTTTGCAATGTATTAATTTGTTTTTTCTATTATCACATTTAAAAGAAATCATAATTCTAATTCTTTAAGAATTGATTTAATAGGTGTTTGTAATTTTACATATTGTAATTCATTTTTCTTACAAATTAACCTTTTTAGGGTCAAAGAATTGATTGCATTGAAAAATGACTATCAAATTACAGATTTCTTTTTTGAGGGAAAAGAAGAAACAATACTATACATTGTATTGTTTTAACTTTTTGTATTTATTGTCAATGAATTGATTATTTAATGATTGTACAACTGTAATTATTTTCTATTGTTTATAAATTGTCTAGTTTTCAGGTATTTGGTTTCATTTCATTTTAAAGTCATGTGTTCAAAAATTTGTGTACTACAATGTATATCAGTACACTTTTTTCTGCCTTAATTCTTTATTAAGGTTGCTTATTCTTCGTACTGAAGTTCGATATTATTAATTTCATTGTGTTTATTACAAATACACTGGAAAATCATTTCATTAAAGAAATATTTTTAATTTTTTTTTTTAAGATTTTTAAAATTTTTGAAGTTTTTTGGTCATTACATTAAATTTTATGCATTTAATTTTAATATGGGTGGAGTTAACTCGCGAGAAACTGACAAAAACATTCCTAATGGAGATACAAAACGCAATTATCGAGAGGTTGAGACACTTATAATGTGTCCGATGTGTTTGGACAAATTTACCGATCCACGGATGTTAAAATGTCAACATACGTTCTGCTTCGATTGTCTTAAAAATCAAGTGCAAGCTGCAGAAGACAGCAAGTCGGGCGATATAATATGTCCGGCCCCAAATTGTAAACAATGGATCGTTTCTACGAAGTCACTTCTCTCAACTTCGGTTGATAAGTGGGATTCCTATTTCCCCAAAAACATTACGATTTCTAAAATTCTGGAACACTTGCCAGATGACGAGGAGTACTGTGATTCTCATAGCGATAAACTGTATGAATATTTCTGCGAGACGGAAAAAAAAACTGTGTTGCAGTACTTGTGTTATAGAATATCACAAAAAATGTGACAGAGTATGTCAAGTGAGCGAATTTACTAACAACGGGAATAAATTTGCCGCAGTTTGTAAAAATCTTCTCGGAGAACTGAAAAAATCACGCGGTCAAACAAACACCATGCTGAATCAACTGAATAACAATGTCCGAAAATTGGAGCAGACAAGAGATTCAATTTTCAAAGAGCTTGAAGAGTTTAAAAGGGAGATAATTGCAGTAATTGAAACCAATCAAGAGGCAATTAAAAGTGAAGTGGATATGATCCTTGAAACAAAGTATGAAGAGCTGGAAGCTGTTAAAAAACTTGAGAAGAAGTTTACTGAATATACAGAAAAACTGACAAACCATAAGGAACTTAAGCCGCTGTGGAAATTAAAGACATTGTTTATCATCGATAAATTCTCAGCCGAAGAATTTCAAAGTATGAAAACAGCCCAGAGCAAAATAAAAACAATACACATTGAATTTATGGTTGATAAACATAAAGAAATGATTGTTCAAAAACAGCTGAGCAATTGTGTTAACCATTTGTTAGTGGTTGAACGCCCAATTTATTAACATTTGTAGAAATACTTTATGTAGATTTTTGTACTTTTTTGCAGAAGTAGGGATGTAATTCTTTTCCTTCTATCTGAGATAGTCTGAAAGAGCATCGGATTTATTCAAAGTGTTGGTTTTGGATATTGTATTCTGTATTGCTTTTAAGGTGCGGCAAGGGGTGATGAAAATTGCACCAAACTATAATATTGTCTCCAATTTATTAAATATTTTGGAAGCAATAAATTCCTGATGCCAATAAAATGAATAATCATCATGGAAAGAGCTAATATTATTTGTAAATGATATAAGTACTGGGAAAGAGGGGGCTGTGGGTACTGGGGTGGTTGTGTGTCCGAGTGGGTGGTCAAGATTTTTTAATGGTGGGGGGGGGGTGTGTTGACAGGAAGTTACAAAATATGTTACACAGGTATTCAAAAATGCATGTTAAATCAATATATATTTTTTTAATCATGTACGGTATGTTCCAGAGCATTTGATAAGCAAAATATCTTGAAAAAATAAATGTGTGTGTGGGGGGGGGGGGGATGTTATCTGAGATGTTAGTTACTATCTCAGGTATGCTAGAATCTTTTTTTAAACTAATTTATCAGCCAGGATGGACATATTTTATACATGTTTTATCAAATTTATGCAGAGTAAATGATGATAGATAGAGAATTTTTTTGTTAGATTACCTGATTTTAATTCCACACGCTACTTTGAGTTAAAGTTTATTAGCTCTAAATCAGTTTTGGATTCTGATAAAATATGTTTTTATCGCTCTTTATGTTGTTGTTAAGCAATACATGACTCGGTTTATGTAACAAATGATCAAATTTTCACATCGGAGTGCAATTCCTATAAAATCATATAACCAACTGAACCCATTTAAACGTATATAAACTTGACACCTCTTTACTTAATTGTTCTAGAACAAAATATTATTATTCATGAGCATCATAAAAATGTTCATACTAAATCACCTATAACTTAAACAACATTTTTTTTTCAAGAAATATTTTATAAGAATATCCAAATGATACATTTATATTGTTCTTAATATCAATATTTGAAATATTACAGGAAAATGTGCCCATTGTGGACCTTAAAATTAATGTATGTATGTATTTGAGGCTTAAAATGAGGGTCCATCTGTCCTTTTAGGGAGAAGGGACCCTGGACATGTCATCATTCATGTCCTTAAATTTTATTATCAACCAAAAGCTGACCTATAAATATTGAATTCAGTAAAGTAATTCACTAAATGATACTAAATATGTATTCAAGTTGCTTTTTGTGATGATACTATTTTGATACACTGGAGGCCAATGAGACCATTATATGCATCATGGAGAAAAATAAATGGGACCTTAAATGGGAAACACTGTTCGGGAAAAGTCAAATGTACCATAAAATTCATATTAGGGAATGGGTGTTTAATAGAAATTTTACGGTATATAATATTTCATGAATGATTTTCTATGCTAAATTCCAATTTGTACTAAAAGTTCTGGAAAGGGGAGATCCCTCGGGAGCAATGAGAAGAAAAACTTTTTGTTGAAAAACATAAAATCAGAATAATTAATAGTGCAATACTTCACACTTAAGTGTCAGTTTTTAAATTCTTTTATTTGATTTTGTCTGCATTTCAAATGACTATATATATGACACTCTTGGATATCAAACTGATTAAATGCTGGTTACATTTAATGGACTGGAAATCTGTATATTTCCTGGTGTTTGTTGTCAGTTTTGCAATAATGTTGTCAGAGTTATCTTTTCTTGTTTGTAATATGGTAGTCAATTTTATACAAAGTTTTTCAGAGTATCTTTTCTTGTATGTAATAAGTTTTGTAGTCAGTTTAACTTAAGCTTTGTCAGAGTTATCTTTTCTTGACTGTAACTTGCTAGAGTTACCTTTCCTTGTCTGTAATAAATTTGGAGTCATTTTTACCACAGCTTTGTCAGAGTTATCTTTCCTTGTCTGTAATAAATTGGTAGTCAGTTTTATCATAACTTTGTTAGAGTTATCTTTTCTTGTCTGTAAAAATTGGTAGTCAGTTTTTACTATAACTTTGTCAGAGTTACCTTTCCTTGACTGTAATATGGTAGTTAGTTTATCATAACTAAAAATTGTCAGAGTTATCTTTCATTGTAATTTTTATCTCTTCCTTATCCTGACTGTTCATCACTAATTAGAATGCAGAATTTATCTTATCTCCCCCTGTTTTTTTTTCTAAGAATTTTATCACCAACTACACTGTTAACTAGTTATCATTACCATCCTATCTTACTATACTCTTTCAATAACTTTTTCTTTCCTTTTTGTTGTTTTTATTTCTTTGGGCCAATTTTCTCGGTTAATTATGTATTTTTCTTCAGTGGAGATGGCCTTTTTTCTCTCAATAAAATGCACTTCTTTATTTGAAGAGTAACATATGTTTTTTAAGCAATGATTTGCCCATTTCCATGAACCTTTTCAAGTTTATAGCTATTTTAATGAACCATTATGTTTCAACTTAAGCTACTGTGAATTCTGTAAATTATTATATTGTTTTAGAATAAATTTGAAAAATTTCATATATTCTCCGCCAGTAAAGTTTTTATCATCGTTTGATGTGCCTTTGAGTGGTTGGATTCTTAAAAAGTACAAATTTGATTGCCAAAAAGCATTAAAATTATTGAATAATAAAATTTTTATTCATGTGAATTGTTGCCGTAAGTACTGTTTACATTTTTGAAATGTTAAAAATAGTTCAAGTCACGTATACGGAAAATTCTTTTATCTTGATTTATTTATTAAATAAAATACTTTTGATGTATGGGTATTTTATATTATTGAAGAGTATTTGTGTATTAGCTTAATAACATGAAATAAGCAAAAGAAAATTTGACGATTATTAATTTAACCCTCAGCATTTGGGCTACAACTGATTATAGTTCCATGCAACCAGTGCAGTTCCAAGATTGTTCAACACATCTGTTCTCAGCCTAGCCTGATCATGGTCTGCACTGTTCGCTTTTCAGTCAGTAGATATTTTGAAATTTTTTCTAATAATGCATGATGAATGGTTTTGTCCAAAATTCTGGGTGGAAAGGTTATACTGATGTTAAATTGCAACATTTTGGCATTATATTTAATTATTGCTTGATACCTGTATTATATAAACTTCAAATGAAAACAACAATCATACTTTTTATATGTATGGTCATATCTAAATGATTAACTGTAAAAATAAACAAATGTTTGAAATGCTAATATTTTTCTTTTCATTTTAAATTATATACTTGATAAAAACAATTTTTTTTTGCTTCAAAATGTTTAACAGAAATTGGGGCATAAAGTATACAAAATTTCTATATGTTTTGCTCATGTGTTTAATGTAATTCCTATGTAACCGATTTTCTTACTTTGACATGCATTTTTTCACACAATATTTTAGAGAGTTTTACTTATGGATAAATCTGTCAGAATTGTATTACAGAAAAAATTGAGTGATAAAACTGTGGCACGAAAATCCTGCCATTCATATTTCATAACAATTTATGCCATGTCTGTGAGCGGAAAATGAATTTTTCAGGAAAAAATTGAATTTTGGTTAATTTAGGTGAGAGAGCAATTAAAGTGTACATTGTGTACTTATATACGAATGTAATTATGAGTAAATCTGCTCTATTTTTTGTTTGGTCTTCTGTTTTTTTATGCCGATTTTTGACACATTATTTGGTCTTATCTCGTTGGTCTTTCCATCTTGCAGGGTTTTCCTGAATCAACTTCTCTGCATTTGGCCATCTTGCAGGGTTTTCCTGAATCAACTTCTCTGCATTTGACCATCTTGCAGGGTTTTCCTGAATAACTAACTTCTCTCCATTTGACCATCTTGCAGGGTTTTCATGAATAACTAATTTCTCCATTTGATAATCTTGCAGGGTTTTCCTGAATAACTAACCAGTAATTACCTATTTCTGGACCACATTTGACCATAACTTAATCCAGTATGATATTTGAATCAGTAAGGAGAGACAAATGACCATGTCCGATATCAATTGTCACAGGAATTAAGCCTTGCTAGAGGATGGAGAGACAATCGCACCTGGATGACCTATCCAATGCTTTGAGCTAAACAGCCAGACATCTGCTTTATTGTAAAGGTTTTGATGTATTTTTGTGAATCTTAATGGTTACTAATTTTGTTTGGTGGTAATTATGTACATCCTTGCATTATTTTTACCTTGACACAGTGCTTTTTCTAAACAACTCTGTAACAAACCTCAACTGCAATTATTCTCAACTTTTCCAGAAAATGAATGGTTTAATTTCACAATTGAGCTGTTGTTATAATGTATTTTGTTTCTCAGTTTTCCAAATTTCATGATAAAAAATAATCCCAAAGGGGTTATCAAAGAGGTGGAAAAAAAGTTTTGAAAATGGAAGAATTACATGCGGAAAATGTTTGCTGAATATAATAATGATAATAATAATTGTTAAATACAATACTATATTAAGAAATTAATGCAATAACACTAATGTTACTTTTAGTTCTATGCTGAGTGTTAACTGTTTATAATTGACTTGACTCAATGCTTTTAGATTAAAACTACATGTCCATAATGTTAATGTACAATATTTCAGTAATTGGGAAGCCATAATTATACAGTCTGGTTGACAGTGAGCATGGAGCTACAGGCTGGCCTGACTCTATGCTGTTTGTCAATCATGACCAAATGGTTAACACATCAGACTAGTTAGTAATCTAAGGATTGCAGGTTGTGTGGGTTCAAACCCCGTCAGGGGCAAAATTCTGGATACAAAGTGATCCCTTGGAAGCATTAATCATTAAGCCATTTTTTCCGTGAGCAAGAAACTTTACACGCATTGCTAAGTAGTACCGGTTGGTTACAACATCAAATTCGAGAGTGTTTCAATAAGCTTATAATAGCTTCCAACACAATCAAACTAAATTAAATTAGTATAAACTAACCATGTCTGTAAAATATCAGAGCTAATTTACTCTCATTCGTTGTCAGCTTTAATATAACTAAAATATCTTTATTTCAATAAATACATTTAAGATTGGATAAACATGGCATTAAACTAGGGGCATGAGAAATGTTGCACTTTTACAGCAAAATCTGTCAAACATGAGCTTCTGCAATTGTCACATAATATTTTCATTGCTTTCATGATTTATCCCCATTTCCAGATTCTTTTTTAAAAAGTTTCACATATTAACATTGTACTTTTACATTATCTTTCTTGAATAAACTCAATCAAACAGAGTCTGCAATTTTCACATAATATTGTTGTTTTTATTGCTTTAGGGGGATTTTCCAATTTCCAGATTCTTTTTTAAAAAGTTTCACAGATTAACATAATTTTAGTGCTCATATAATGTACAACAATGACTTATTCTTTGAATTTCTTGAATTTCACAAGTATTGTGCCAGTAAATCTGTGTATATACAGAAGTATTCAACCATAAAGTCTTTTATAATTTCTTATATAATTTCCTAAACAGGATAAGGAACATGGTAAAATTACTCATGTTCCTTATGAATAAAGATGAACGCTTGAATATAATCAATGCAATTTACAGAAGAACATGTTCATGATTTAAATATTTACCAGACAGTAATAAAATGGAACACTTTAAATGCTGTAAAAGTAGTGTTGATTGAAATTGTTGTGTTATCGCAAGAATGCTGTAAGTGCATATGAATGAAATAATTAGATACAATTATCTTGCAATATGAGATGAAATTAATGTTTTAAGAACAGATTTCTATGTGCATGAAGCAGTTTTTTGTTTACATCATAAAGAAATTCTCTGAAAGTATTTGAGTATACTCTAGGATAAGTGTTTCAAATGAATCAAGTTTTTTTTTTTATAATTAGAATTTAACAGTTCTTCATTTCATAGAACTTAAAGCGCATGCCTGCAGATTTCTGCTAATTTTCATGAAAGTTTTAAAACATGATTGTATTTAAAAGTAAAATTTTGTGAAGTGAACAATGTAATTAATTTATACCAACAATCCACGTAAATTACCAAAATGAGGTAAAGAAAAGCCCAATTGAAGTTAGTTACGCAGTAGAAATATCATTGGGTGATCAATACAGCATAATCAGTCATTAATCGCACAATGTAAATTATTACTTGAATCTTATTCCTTTTCTTAAAATATTACTACATTTTTCTCAAATTTGATTTATTGAAATTTTGGCACATCTGGAGGCATGCAGCTTTAAGAGATGTATGTACATTATCTGATGACTTGTTTTTGGAATGTGATAATCACCTTAATATGCCATCTATATTATTTATTTTTATTTTATTATTTATATGCCATCTTTATATTCCAATTACAAATGTACATAATTATATGATAGACTCAACATTACTACAATATCCATGCATATATGCCTTATGATATTGGTTGTGGGTTTTTCCATGCTAATTCCACAGTACAAACAAAATTTTGCCATTATACCATCATAGTCAATCTGTTGCGCTTAATTTCAGAGCTGTAACTATAAAAGTTTGTACCCAACCTACCCCCTAAGTGCCGATTTATTATCTTGGAAAAACCCAAATATTCTTAACTCTGGAGTATGTCTATTCTACACTGCCCCTAGTCCTAGATTTTAGAATTTAACTGTACATAACATTCCAAATTTCATTAATGACAACATTCCAAATTCAGTTCATGACAAGATCATCACATAAAACCAGCAGGAATAGGGTTAATAAACTGAGTTTATTTATTCTGAGAACATAAATCTCATGTTAATTTCTTGTTCTTTGAAAGAGGCAATGTCTCTAGTAAAGTAAATGCCCTCAGAAATTTGAAAGTATTCATGTTGAATTTGATGTTCAACCTGTTTAACAGAAGAGCCAGTGACCTAGAGCTCTTTTCTCTGCACAATTTGGTCTGTAATAAAAAATCATGATAAGCAAATAAAAAAAGCCATAAAATCAGACACAGAAAGGAGTTAAAAATGAGACATAGAAAGGAGTTAAATAGACGAGACGAAAAGAAGGCGAAAAAATCTAAAAAACAATTCCATCTTGTTAACAAATCATCACTCGACTCGTCAGACATTTTTGACATTCTGATTTGTTCCGAAGCCATTAGGCTATTTAACGACTCAGCTAATTGACATCTTAAGTTTTCCGATGCGCTCAATTTCATCCAAAGTTTGTAAGGTCTAGAGAAATAGAGGAGTTCGGTCTTCACACTACCAGCTGTTTATATGATGGTTTGTTTTGTATTTTATTGTGTTTGTTGTCAGATTTTCGGTAATTTTTCTGGAAGATGTCTGGTTCATCTGATATTGTAGGATGATCCCAATGGGTACTGCCGTACTTAATTTTTTTACGGCAAATTTTTACAGCAAATTTTAATAAGAAAAAAAGGTCTTTAACTTTCATTACTTTATTTTACTTGTATTATTATTGTTGGATCATGCTTTAGGCTACTTTAAATGCGACCATATCAGCCTTTGGATGTTAACCAATAGATCTGACCAGAAATTTCCGACTACGTGTGTTAAAGAGTTAAAGTACTGGTGGCCATCAAAATAAAAGTTTAAGTTGATGACTAATGACAATAGCGTACAGCTAGGTTAATCTACCATGTTTGCAGGTAGCGCTACATTAGCATATGTTCAGATTACCATATTCAGTAACAGCAGGAACTACTATCCATACAAGTAATAATGACTTGAATAAATGTCTTGAAAATGTTGAATATATTTGTCACAGTCTGTCACCTTAATGTGATGAAAGTATAACAATGTAGTGTAGATTATCAATGTATTTCCATGACAAATAATGAGGAGATTATAGTTGTATTGCCTTGACAAATAATGAGGAGATTATAGTTGTATTTCATTGAGAAATGATGAGCAGATTATAGTTGTATTTCATTGAGAAATGATGAGCAGATTATAGTTGTATAGCCTAGAGAAATAATGTCCAGATCATTGATGTAATGCCTAGAGAAAAAATGTCCAGATCATAGATGTAATGCCTAGAGAAATAATGTCCAGATTATAGATGTAATGCCTCGAGAAAAAATGTCCAGATCATAGATGTAAGGCCTAGAGAAAAAATGTCCAGATTATAGATGTAATGCCTCGAGAAAAAATGTCCAGATCATAGATGTAAAGCCTAGAGAAATAATGTCCAGATTATAGATGTAATGCCTCAAGAATAAATGTCCAGATCATAGATGTAATGCCTCGAGAAAAAATGTCCAAATCATAGAATGATGTAATGCCTAGAGAAATATTGTCCAGATCATAGATGTAATGCCTAGAGAAATAATGTCCAGATTATAGATATAATGCCCTGAGAAAAAATGTCCAAATCATAGATGTAATGCCTAGAGAAATATTGTCCAGATTAAAGATGTATTGCCTAGAGAAATAATGTCCAGATTATAGATGTAATGCCTCGAGAAAAAATGTCCAGATTATAGATGTAAAGCCTAGAGAAATAATGTCCAGATTATAGATGTAAAGCCTAGAGAAAAAATGTCCAGATTATAGATGTAAAGCCTCGAGAAATAATGTCCAGATTATAGATGTAATGCCTCAAGAAAAAATGTCCAGATTATAGATGTAATGCCTCAAGAAGAAATGTCCAGATTATAGATGTAATGCCTTTAGAAATAATGTCCAGATTATAGATGTATTGCCAAGGGAAATAATATCCAGATCATAGATGTATTGCCTAGAGAAATATGTCCAGATCATAGATGTGATGCCCAGGGAAAAGTGTGATGCCTTGGGAAAAATGTCCAGATTATAGATGTATTGCCAAGGGAAATAATATCCAGATCATAGATGTAATGCCTAGAGAAATAATGTCCAGATTATAGATGTAATGCCTAGAGACATAATGTCCAGATCAACAGTACAGACCTTGATCAAAATGGCATGGATGTGCTAGCTGATGTTGGTCTACACTGGGTTGGTCACATTGGTAGAACCTGCACATGTTGCCAGCAGCAGGCTTAGATTTAACATGTTATACTAGTACCAGCTGTTCCATTTGATCAATACAAAATATTACAAAGATTATGTCTTACAGCTACAGCTATTTTTTTGCATAAAGTAATGAAACAGTGTGCAATGAAAAAAGAATTATCTAAAGTGGGTGGGTGATGTTGTTAAAAAGTTTCAATGTTGTTTTTTTTTCCTGCTTAAAATTATGAATTGCACAGCCCTGCACCTAGCAATAAAGGATGAAAATGAAGACATCAAACTGTATTTGACCAAAGCACTCATTGTTTGGGAGTCTTAAAAGAACTGTGAAACATGGCTCAGCCCTACATATTAATCAATTCCTTAAGACCTTTATTCTTAGATTTATGGCTGCACTGAAGACAATCCTTGCTACCAATATAAAGCCTTTGAGTTATGTGAATTTGATTTTGTTTTAGTTTTATTGTGTTAAAAGTTTTAAGCTTGTTGAAACACTCTCCAGTCTTAACCTGGAACCAACCAGCAATAAATGTAAATCTTCTGTTCATGAAAACAACAGCTTGCACCTAATGTGGTTAATGTACCTGGTGATGCGGCCAGCAATCCTTAGATTACTAGTCCAAGGTGTTAACCACTTGCCACCCTTAGCCTTCCCATTCCAATGTTGTATGAAAATACAATGTTGTATGAGTGTTGATCATGTTTAAATTTAAGAACTTTGGTCTGTAAAACTGCTGCTGGATATTTCAAGGGTTTACTGCAAAACTGCAGTAACTCATATGAAGTAAAGAAGGACTTACATGTACAACAGTCTCATGGTAAACCCTCAATTTTCAAATTTAACTTAAGGTAAGGTAATTACACAAATAATAGGTGATTAGCCCCGTAGCCTGTGAGCGGCAACAGATTATACAACATAAGTCGGCACTTTCATGCATCTGATCAGAGGGTCTGTCACTGTTCACTATCTTGAGTTTTAAATATATATTTTGAAATTTTTCCCTGAAATTTATAAAATTTAATGGTCATGTCCAGATTGAATGATGGACATGATTGTGCATTTAAGATTAATTAACATGGTAATGGTTAAAAATGAAAATTTATAGTTGCAATGTGTATAGTAGTTTTTCTCTTTGTTTTTTCGACAGATCTGAATCATAGTCACAAAACTGTAATAACACATTCGAAATAAAGCACCTGTAAGTGTATAGACATTGGTCTATTTTCAGTTTGCTTTCAACACTTGAAATGAACAGATTTCAGATTCTGATAAATCCAAAAATGATTACAAAAGAATACAGCTTTCTTAGCAACTGAGCTTTTAGTTTAATACAAGTATTAAAAGGATGTCTGTGGTTGAGTAGTAATTATAAAGGTTGTTGACTTCAAACCACTTGCCCCTCATCACTGTGGGTTCGAATCCCGACAGGGACATTGGATTTCCCTCATGTGTCTCCAGGAAGCTGTCCATCTAGCTATTTTGCTGGAAAATCACCATATGACCTACATTGTGTTGGTGCAACATCCCCCCACCAAAAAAAAAAGTTAGATACTTATCAAATATTCAATTTACTGTTTGTCGAAAGTTCATAACTGCGGCACATTTCACTCGGGAAAGCTTACACATATATATAACTACTAGAATAAAATGTGTTTTTATACGATTATCTGAAACCAAGTTGTTCAAGCTATTCAAAGTCCCTTGTTCGTATTTTTGTCTGTAGAAATTTCGTATTGAAAACTCATTAACTTTCTGAAATCGTTTTTAACGAGAAAAACATACTGCATTGTATATAGAAAGTAAATAGTATTCAGCAATTGTAAATAAACTTTGTTATTCTGTAAATAAGATATTTTGTGAAGTAAGAAGGGAAAAGATTATAATAACTGGGCAAAAACAGTTTAAAAATATTTGTTGAATTAGTTACTCTTCAGTAAAAACATTCAGTATATTATCCATAAAGTACATAACAATGTTATTGTTTCATTAAGTATTCAAAAGTGAATTTTGTTGCAAGTATACAAGTTATTTTAAGGGGTATACTTCATATAAAATTTAATTTAAAATTTGGGATAGTTAGCAAAATTGTGTGCTATTGATTGTGAGACCATGATATTTCTGCTACACAGTATCTGTCCAGTCTGGGGACAATCAGATTGATAAACAGTCCCCAACCCCCCACCCCCCTTGCCCACACCCCCCTCAATAATGAATGCCATGATTGTGTAATAATTTGAATTAAGGGGTATCTTCTACAAAAATAGTTGTTGAGATAAATTATCTCAACTGATTTACACAATTCCAGTGGGTGGAATGGTCAGAGGGGTGGGGTAGCTGAAAGAGGGAGGGGGAGATTATTATGCAGATTTTAATAATTCATTTGTCTATGCAGGTGAGAGATTTTTACATAAATTTGCTGTTTTTAGATTAATAAATTGCTACTATTCTCTAAAGATGAGGGAGACTGGAAAAACAAATAAATTGTGCATAATCTAAATTGCACTATGAGAATGGATGCTGAATCAAATTCCTCAGAAATCGTGAAAACTGAAGATGAAAATACAGAATCCCTCCAGGATTTAGTGTAAACATAATACAATATTATGTGGAACAAAACCAATATGTGACTTAGTCATTAGTTGAGAATTTTCTGTGTGCATATACAACACCTACTGTGTGACCTAAATGCATGAAGTTTTAATTACCCCACCCATGACAATTATTATAAGCCGAACATTTCTTGGATTCCTAGGGAAGGTACTCATTATCAGCAATGTTTTTATTCTCTTTATGATTGATAAGCGAATGCTCAATTCTTAGACAATTTGTAGAAGAAAAAAATAATTATGTAAGAAAACTTCAATTTTTTTTCTAATTAGTTAAATGAATGACGATTTTTAGCTCGACTTTTCTATGAAAAGGGGAGCTATCCTACTCGCCCCGGCGTCGGCGTCGGCGTTGGCGTCACACCTTGGTTAAGTTTTTCGTACCACCCCACTTTATTTCAGAAGTATTACAAGTATGGCTTTGAAACTTACCATACTTGTTCACCATCATAACCTCCATCTACAGACAAGAGTACATAACTCTGTCAAGGTTTTTGACAGAATTATGGCCCTTTTTTGACTTAGAAAGTGTATTGAGCTTGGTTAAGTTTTTTGTACCACCTCACTTTATTTCAAAACCATTGGAGGTATTGCTTTGAAACTGACCATACTTGTTTACCATCACGCCCTTCATCAACAGACAAGAGGACATAACTCTGTCAAGGTTTTTGACAGAATTATGCCCCTTTTTGACTTAGAAAATACATTGAATATGGGTAAAATCCACTTATTGCCTTAACCCTTTGAGATATTGCTTTGAAACTTTTAATGCTATTTCACATCATTACCCCCATCTGTACGCAAGAGAAGGTAACTCTGTCAAGGATTTGTTTTAAAAATTAAGGCCTTTTATCGACTTAGAATCTTGGTTAAGTTTTTAGTACCAGTCCACTTTTTGACTGAACTGTTTGAGATATTAATTTGAAAGTTGGAATACTTGTTTACAATCATGATTCCCAAACATGTCCAGGAGAAGGTAATTCTGTCAAGCATTTTTTTTTACTATCAAGCACTAAGAATAGTCGAGCGTTGCTGTCCTACCGACAGCTCTTGTTGTTAATTTTGTGAGTGTGATTTCTATTGATTACTTATAATAGTGCTGTTAACTATTAGGGCCGTTCCAAATTCAAAATGGGACAAGGCTATTTGCACAAAATTAAGGTGCGGGCAAAAGTCTAGTCGTACAGATTATTAGTTATTACACGTATTTATGAAAGTATGAGACCACATACACAGATGGTCACTAATCATTTATATTAAAGACGTCTGGAAATCATGAAATATATGAGAATTTCCATAATACATTCTCATAAAATGTCGTATTTACTTTTTATTCGTCCAATATGCTTCATGCAGACACGTAAACCATGGTCACAGCTTGCCTTATACTCATAGCGGAAATATTCTTTGAAAATGATATTTACAATCAAGTAACCCTACAAAAGCTGTGTTTGATTCATCAACAAATCAAAAGTACATTATTTGTGAAGCATGTGATTTGAATGTGCTGATTGATAAATGCAGTTCTACATTTTGCATGATTTTGTTTTTCCTGAGAAAGCTTAGGGTGATGAGATTTGAGGTTGTTGAGGGGTGAGTTGTAAGGAACTACCTGTGCTTTAGAGTAAACATAAAAACTGTAATCTCAGGACTGGTACATATATAAATTAATTATGCATCTTTGTTGTACGTCTTTAAATATACCTGACTCAGCTTACTGCATTATATCAGTCCTAATAAATTAATATTTTCATTATCAATAAAATACCGTCAAATGTTATCATATCATGACAAAACAAGATTTTTTTTTATATGAAAAACAAATAACCAAACCAAACAAGCAATTACCAATAGGATGTATGCTTTAATGGAAATAATAGTGCTTATGCACTTTTGTTTGTGCATTAAAGTCTGCAGACGCCCTGCAAACTTATTAAATACCTTGTCCTAAGAATAAACCCGGCACAAGCTTTAAATTCTTGTGCTCCTGCAGCTGTTTAAATGCACAAAAAGGGGCCATCATGACCCTCTAATATAATTATAATCATAGCATATCAATAAATAAATTGCAACTTTTCATTGGAAACCTCTTTGTACATTAATTCATTTAAGGAAAAGTGAGCACTTGAAGTGACAGAGAAACAAAATAGTTATATGAATAAATCAAGTGAGCAACATAAGAACAAAATAATTATATGAATGAATCAAGCAAGCCTCAGAGGAACAAAATAATTATATGAATGAATCAAGCAAGCCTCAGAGGAACTAAATAATTATATGAATGAATCAAGCGAGCCTCAGAAGAACAAAATAATTATATGAATGAATCAAGCGAGCCACAGAAGAACTAAATAATTATATGAATGAATCAAGCCAGCCTCAGAAGAACTAAATAATTATATGAATGAATCAAGCGAGCCGCAGAAGTACAAAATAATTATATGAATGAATCAAGCGAGGCACAGAAGAACAAAATAATTATATGAATGAATCAAGCTAGCCTCAGAAGAACTAAATAATTATATAAATGAATTAAGCTAGCCACAGAAGAACAAAATAATTATATGAATGAATCAAGCAGCCCACAGAAGAACTAAATAATTATATGAATGAATCAAGCAAGCCTCAGAAGAACAAAATAATTAAATGAATGAATCAAGCGAGCCACAGAAGAACTAGATAATTATATGAATGAATCAAGCAAGCCTCAGAAGAACTAAATAATTATATGAATGAATCAAGCAAGCCTCTGAAGAACAAAATAATTATAGTAATAAATCAAGCAAGCCGCAGAAGAACAAAATAATTATATGAATGAATCAAGCAAGCCGCAGAAGAACAAAATAATTATATAAATGAATTAAGCTAGGCATAGAAGAACAAAATAATTATATGAATGAATCAAGCAAGCCTCAGAAGAACAAAATAATTATATGAATGAATCAAGCGAGCCGCAGAAGAACAAAATAATTATATGAATGAATCAAGCGAGCCACAGAAGAAAAAATAACTATATGAATGAATCAAGCAAGCCACAGAAGAACAAAATAATTATATGAATGAATCAAGCAAGCCACAGAAAAACAAAATAATTATATGAATGAATCAAGTGAGCAGCAGAAGAACAAAATAATTATATGAATGAATCAAGCGAGCAGCAGAAGAACAAAATAATTATATGAATGAATCAAGCAAGCCACAGAAGAACAAAATAATTATATGAATGAATCAAGCAAGCCTCAGAAGAACAAAATAATTATATGAATGAATCAAGCAAGCCTCAGAAGAACAAAATAGTTATATGAATGAATCAAGCAAGCCACAGAAGAACAAAATAATTATATGAATGAATCAAGCGAGGCACAGAAGAACAATATAATTATATGAACGAATCAAGCGAGCAACAGAAGAACAAAGTGCCGTTTATACCCTGTTTATACTCTGGCTTGTTGGTATGATTGACATAAAGTTTGTTTTATAGTCTGAGAGCTTAATCTGGTACTTCATTAATCTTTGTTTTAAAGCGATGTTTACAGTAGCTTAAGTTACTCCTGTTTAATGTTTTGTGATTTTGTGGCTGATACTAAAACTATCAGATCTTCTTCAGGGTTTTTTTGTAACTTAAAGATGAAGTAGCATTATATAAATGTAAACGTTTTTGAGTGCAATAGAATATATTGTTTTTTTTTTTTATATAATTGGATCAATTTATTTGTATAGTTAACACTTCTGCAAAACAGTTCAATAAGAACTTGTGGTTGATAATAAAATTATCCTCTTCAGGGTTTTGCAACTTAAAGATGAACAAGCATTATAAAAATTTTATTTTTATAAGTACATTTATTTTTGTTTCTTTTTAGTACATTTGTTGTTGTTTGTTTTGTTTTTTACTATAACACATTCATTTTAGCTTGAGATTTTTCTAGAAGCATTAAAGCTAGAATAAGCAACACTCTTATTAATGTCACAAAGGGAGAACTGTGCAAAATTTAGCACAGGTGCCATAACTCTTCATTTACTTATTTTTGTATGATTTCCCTTTACACATGTTTTCACTTTGATTAATGTCTTGCAATGAATCTTTGCTGGAAATAATTTGAAATAAATTTCATAAATATTCATGTAGGGATGTATTACATTATGAGGGAAGTGGGTGGGGGAGTAATTAAGATGCAGAGATGAAAAATATCCCTTGATTCATGATTTAAAAAAGAAAGAATATTCCCATGATAACTTAAATTTCTTAAAATTCAGCAATGAAATTTACTGTACAAATAGCTGCCATGTTAACTCAGAAAGCTCTTAAAATTCAGCAATGAAATTTAGGATACAAATAGCTGTAGAGAGTGTACTTAAGTATTGATAGCTCATCTTTAAGTTGGAATGGATTTGATACAACAACTATCAAGATCTGTTCCCTCCAGATGCTTTCCTGCGGAACTTGTTGTATTTAAAGAAACAGTAATCTTTCAAACATGATGAAATTTTGTGATAGAATATATTTAGAAGATATTCAGCAATTTTGGGATATTAATAGAACATTTTCTAATTTTGATTTTAGTTGATTTTTTTTATATTTTATTTTAGATGTACTGCATAAAAATCTAGCATATTTGAATTATTGATGATTACAATGTGAATATGCCACGCTCAAATGTTAACTCTTTCTGTTATGGCATTCATACTAGGTATATAATTATTATCATTCATTCCAGACAACTATAAATATATAGTTTCAATCAAACATGAAGCAATTATCTACATTTAAACATGATCATATAATTTATATTAAGACAACCATGATCATATAATCTGTATTTCAGATAACCATGATCATATTATAATTTATACTTCAGACAACCAGGATCACATGTTATCCACATTTCAGACAACCATGATTATATAATTTACATTTCAGACAATCATGATTATACATTTATATGATTTATATTTAAGACAACCATGATCATATAATTTATATTTAAAAAACCATGATCATATAATTTATATTTTAAAAACCATGATCATATAATTTATATTTAAGACAACCAAGATCATATAATACTGTATATATTTCAACCAAGAATATCAAAATCTACATTCAAGATAACCATGATCATACAATTTACATTCAAGACAACCATAATCATATAATTGTTTCAGTCATCCAGGAATATCAAAATCTACATTTCAGACAACCATGATCGATCATATAATTTACATTCAAGACAACCATGATCATATAATTTACATTCAAGACAACCATGATCATATAATTTACATGCAAGACAACCATGATCATATAATTTACATGCAAGACAACCATGATCATATAATTTACATGCAAGACAACCATGATCATATAATTTACATGCAAGATAACCATGATCATATAATTTGTATTTAAGAAAACCATGATCATATAATTTATACTTCAGACAACCAGGATCATATAATTTATACTTCAGACAACCAGGATCATATAATTTACATTCAAGACATTATGACCATGATCATATAATTTACATTCAAGACAACCATGATCATATAATTTACATTCAAGACTACCATGATCATATAATTTACATTCAAGACAATCGTGATCATATAATTTACATTCAAGACAACCATGATCATATAATTTACATTTTCAAGACTACCATGATCATATAATTTACATTCAAGACAACCGTGATCATATAATTTATGTTTCAGTCAATCTGTGAGGAATATCAAAATCTAAATTCCAACAACAAGGAATATTGAAATCTATATTTCAGACAACCATGAATCATATTTATATTATCTGTCTGTAGCAGTCTTAGTCCCATACTCTTTAAGTTCATATAACTTGTTAATCATGGAAGAAATGGTACCAATTAACTCAAACTGCTGACATGGCTTATCTAAACTTGCTTAGTATGTACATCGTTTATTTGTAAAAGCAAGGCTGATTATGCAAAGCATTTTTTCCAACATTCAGTTGACATTCTGTATGTCATAAATATCATAAAAAATCATTGCTGAATGTTTTTATAGCAATTTACAAACTTTTGGGTTATTTGTACTACCATCTTAAAGGCTTAGGTTGGAAAAAATACCAGAAGTTTCACTAAGCCCCTGTAGGTACCGTAATAAAACATTGCAGTTTTTACCACATGCAGTATGAAGAAGTCACAGTTATAATGCAGCCGGTGCCATTGCCTTAATCTAGATATCACATGGTTTTGTGGGGTTTTCACTCCCTGTAGCTTGGCAGTAACAGATTATGCAAAATAGCTTACATATTGTTCTTTAATTGCTCATAGTTTCTGTATGCATTTATGACTTGTCAGATTTGATTTATTACCTCCCTGTGTTCATTCATTTGGCAAGGCTTTGTGTTTTTTGACGGCCTTTTTTTTTTGTCCGGGTGAATCTTTTCCTGCACAGCTAGGCATGATGATTTTTTTTTTATTTGTCTAAGTAACATTGGGAGGCAATTAACAAGTGGCACAGTGTCTTCTCAACTTAATTATAAAGCCATTTATTCATTGGAAAGCAGATGGAATAATGACACTGTCTGATAATGATTTTTGGGGGCGCATGCGCAATGCGCCCCCAATGTAATAACGACAAATTCAGATTTACTATGATGTGAACACAATTAGTCAGCTACCTACGCTAAGCAAAATAGTTCCAAAACTTCGCAGTAACTCCAAAATCATAGTTCCCTATCTATTTTAAAATTGACTGGCCAATTTTGTACTAAATTTAGCAATCGTCTTTTAAAATTGTATGTATATTTTTGCTTTACGCGATTTTAATATTACTACGCCAGCGGTCGATCATAGCCAAAGTACTTGCATAAATATAGTACAAATTACATGTAGTCACAAGTTAATAAAGTGTCATAGAACTCAAAAATTTAGCAAGTAATGGAATACGGATTTCAGATCAGCTAACTTTAAAGCTTATAGGGCCTAATGCTTCATAAGTGTAAATTTAAGAAAAACAATGCATGCGTATGAATACGAACTATTTTCGCCCTAACGTCATTTTACCGCAATCGCCATTGTTTACAAGTTCATCCGTGAAAGATAGAGACGTTTATATAGAAGTTCCACGTGTTAAAACGAGTTGTAAGTTTTATCTTACAAAAACCTTATCTCCCATTTACCTTAATGTTGTATAACTTTGCTTGTTTTGCATTTATCCATTTATCAGTGGCGAAATCGTCGTCAAATCGTTGGCGATTCTGGTTGCTTACAAAAAATACAAGGACTTAATACCGGATATGACTTTAAATACAACGTTATTCAAGATGACTGATGTTCATTGTTTATATTTCATAACGTTGATATTTAAGTTGCAATCAAAAGCTGTATTTTTTACAAATTTTCTTCACAATCGGCCATTATCGGGTAAAGCTTTTTTGTACTGAATTGACCTTATCAAATTTTAAGTTTAGCAGTTCCTTCCCTTGAAAGTCCTCCCTCAAACCATTTCCTACCCAGACATTTTTGACCCATTTTTTTTTTATATATTTTTTGGAGGTGAGTTATTTACATCTAGCGTATACATATTGTTGATGCTTACCTTACTGGCATGCGAGCAGTTCCCGTACAAAAATCGTAGTGACTTAAACATTATTTTTTGTTACGCTCACTCACCACAATTTGAATGTTACACATCAATATTCAGCTCGTCACACAAATCATGGAAATTCCATCATGTTCTAAACATAGTATAACCCTTAGTTATGAGGCCTCATATGGGGTACCGAAATTATCCATTATTTTGTATGAAGAGAAGTAGTTCCCGTACATAAAATCTAACCCATTATAATTATACAATTTTATTATATCGGACCTATTTTTCATTTACAATTGTTGAACAGACCATTATCTAAGAGATAAATAGATGTAATTCAGGAAATAGAGCGTAGACTAAACGCGGGTATCAATTACCCGGTACCGTTACCCCAACGCATTCACATGCAATAGCATGCTTGTATGCATTATATTTTACGCATCAAAGCCATAAAATTATTATATATAGTAATATTGGTCAACATTCTGATAATTAAACAAGTTTACATTACATTGCCTACTTATTTGTAAACAGGTGGTATTAGTGGAAAACCCTTTAACAAGCCTCACGTGTAAGTATTTTTGCGCATGCGCACAAGGACGGAATCCCCCAGAGAAAACAAGGTCACGTTTTGACGACGCACAGGTGAAAGTGATTTAAAATGAGATTTTATATACGTACTGCCGAACTGACACTTAGATTTTGTCTCGTTTATGTATCTGCTTGATTTGAAATGAATTTTTGAAGAATGCAAGTAAAAATCAAGCGTTTAAATGAAAAATACGGGTACTGCTTCTGTACGGGAACTGCTCGCATGCCAGTACAGCTTTTTTAAATAAAAAATATACAAGTTCAGTAATGATGTCTTATTACATTTTCTCAAAGAATGAACTGGATCACGGTGCATAATCCATATTTGTACCCTCTTTGCGAAATCTGCTGAAACGGTACCTATCATTCACTGCTTAAAACAAACCAGCGGTGGATAACAATCATGTAAAATTTCATTGTAATAAGGAAAAGAGCTGAGGTATGACACTTAGAAACCACAGAACACTAGATTGTTTTATTTATGTGCTGATTCATCATGTGCCAGTCTCTCATGTACTGCAACTTCATAATAAGCTAAAAAAAATCGACATGTCTTGCCTTGTCCATCACCTCGGCTTACAGACACTTTACCCCCCAGACACTTCACCCTAGGCCCTTTTTTTGCAGACACTTCACCCCTCATTTTAAGAAATTTGAGTAAGGTTATAATTATATTTACACTGGGGATTAGCATTGAAAAACCCTGACATTTGCTTAGTTCTGTGTAACATCTATACGCTACCAGTACAATTTTTTTTGGAAAAAATGCGTTTTGACTCAAATTGATACTACATAACTGACAGGTATTCATGCCACATGGTTAATTTAGAATTTTATCCAGGGAGACATGAGAATTATGCATAATATTTATACACATTTAAAGTTAAAACCATGCATAATATATTGATTTCTTATTGGAGTGAAAAAAATGAGTACATGTACATAAATAATGTTCGGAAGTATAAATGAACTAGGTACAAATATTGCTCTGTCAGATGTAGTTATACTTGGTTTTTATCACATATCACTTATCAATATGAAATCATCCATTTTTATATATGCCAATTTTGGATGGGAATTTTGACAGTAATTTTGGGACTTTAAAAATAAAACATTTGAAAATTTGCTGTCTTTTTTTATTGGGAATGTAAATAGTTTTATAAGGGAAAAATGCTGTTCTATTACAAATAGAATAGATAATAGTTACAAATACTACAAATAATATATCAGGGATTGAAAAACGAAAAACAACAACAACAACAATGCTTAAAAAATATAAATTTCCTACATGTTCTGACTCATTTTTCTTTTTTGAAGACAATTTTTCTTTTTTGAAGACACTGTTTAACTTACTTCTTTCTGGCTAAACATTTGCCAAATATTGCATTGTGACATTTTAAAAAAATTTTGTGGAACATACTGGAATCGCCGCACGGGCTTTTAGTAAGTTTTTACAAAATAGAATCAGACAGTATTAAGCATTGCATTCAACAAATCAACATCAGTTTTGCCCATTAAACACAGGGGAATTATTTTGTGCTCTGTCCTACTAGTAAAACTTGAAAAATGGTTTCAAAAGAATTGAATTCAATTGAAATTTGATTAATTTATGCTAGAAATTTCACACGTCCTGCAGGACGGGCATTTTTGGGAGATTAACTTGTCCAGAGTCATTTTTACTCGTATTTATCATTTATGAGCGGACAAGTGGATTTGTCAAGCCTTGATTAACTGCAAGTGATTAACCACATTATTTCAATAAAACTTATACTACATGTAATTACATTGTTTGAGATAATAAATCATTTGACTTACTAGTGAAATAAGTTTAAGACTGCATAATATTGATATAAAAGTGAATTCAGTTAGTGGGTTCCAAACTACAGGTGGAAACTGTTCTATTTTCTATTCAAGTTTTTTTTTGATGAAACAAAACTTAATCCTGACAACAGTTATATATGCTTAACAGTGTTGTATTTGATTATTTTTAAAATCTGTTGAAAATATTCATATTAAATTCATGAAAAGAAGTTTAAAAAAAAGAGAAAGAAATGAGATTTGGGCATAATTTTTAAGAAGGTAAAGATACTTCAATGAAAAAGTAAGATAGTAACAAAAATCAATCAAACGAAAAAACTCATTTAAATTTCAAGTTGTTCCTGACATGTCTAAGTTGTTTCCTGACATGTCAGAACAAAATTAATAATTTTTTTTTTTTGAAATCTGGTAACCTCGAGCTATGTTCTCTACCGATTGAGCTATGATTCCGACAATTATTACTCACTTTTACAATAATTATTGTTAGTCAATCATATCTGGACATGCAACATTCAACTTACCCATATATATGCCTTTAAAAAGGACTGTTTCGACTATAAATACTTGAAATTATAAAGAAATTGCCCTATTATTCTTTACAGTCTATTGTGTATAGGCTAAATTTAGGAGACACTTGTGAAAATACGCAATGAAAATGAATAATTACATTGAAAATACAGGAAATGAAAATGAGCATTTTACTTTATCAATATTTCTTAATGTTTCAATGAAGTATATAATAAATTAAAAGAACTATTGTATTGATTAGGAAAAAGTTTTTATTTCAGGTTGTGAATAAAGGCTTGTTTGTTAGATTTCAATTGTGGCTCAGTTGGTTGTTTGCTGAGAAGCTGTGAAACATAATTATACAGGCCATTAAGGTAAAAACATGTTAGCTTTTTTTCTGACTTTGATATATATATCCATCTTACTGTAGCATAACAAAGAGAACAATAGAATTCATTCCATAACAATAGAATATGGGGCCATGGCCCTTTAATAAACAAAAGGAAAAAACAATAGTAATGGTCCTTAATCCCTTTTCGGTCACACGGGCAAACATTTTCTTCAAGTAAGACCATACATTATATATGTTAGAAAGTTAAAAAGGAAATGTTCATTGTTATATATATATTTGGTTTGAAAATCTTTGTATATTTATAATTTTGACCAAATAGTTTCTCAAAGTATTTATTTGACATTAACTGACATAATTAGTGGCATATGTTTCTAACTTCTTTTCCAGGAGGTTTTTGTCAGATTGATGAATGTGAAATTAAGAGGACCCATTTTGAGGATGCTTTTTATGAATGGAATCACGAGAGATGAAGTCTAAAATGTGATACTGTCAATGTGACTAACTTGAAGTAAACAGATGACACAATGTTTTTTCAATGTCATGGGCATATAATGAAGAGGTACATGATTATTTGTATACACTTTTCCTTAATAAAATACTTTCTAAATGTTTGACATGTTTAAAGGCCAACACAGGGCTCAAGGTTTATTTAAAATCTGTAAGCTTGGCACTTAGAGCCAATTGTATATTAATTATTTCAATATCTTTTCATTATGCAATCTGTTGATAATTTAGGAACAAAAGTCGATAGCAAAAAACATTTTAGCCCGTGTCATGACCAAACCAACATAATGGGCATCCGCCCAGTCTGATCAGGATCCATACTGTTCGCTATCAGTTTCTCTACTTGTAGTAAGGTTTGTAAGCGAACAGCATGGATCCTGATCAGACCAACCTGGTCTGGATCCATGCTGGTCGCAAACCCATTATGTTGGTTTTGTCATGACATGGCTCATTTGTGACATGTAATTCACTTAAATTGTATTTTGAAATTCAAAGTTTTCATTCCTTTCACCTCAAGGCATTTGACATTGAAATAGTGACTTCATGTAGTAAGCAGTCAGTAAAACCTAATCATCTCATCTTGACTTAGCTGTATATAGATTATCAGAATCACTCACATTTACAAATTTTATATGACTTTAAAAAGTTGTGTTACTAAGCAAATAAATAGATTTAATTGGGGTGACCATAGTCAAAGTAATGCACCTAAACCACTTACCTTTAAAGATATACTATGCTCATCAGTAAAATATTTTAATCATGAAAATGTATTGAATTCTATGCAATTCTTTTTGAATATGTCTAATTTGAATGAATAAACTATGCATTGGAAGCCATGTTCCTTCTTACGAGACAAAAAAAAATTTGGTCCTTCTTAAAAAAACTGTCAGTTTCCTAACAACACTATATATTTATATTGTGACCAACTATAGCATGTGGTGTTTAACATTACATAGCTACTTTATGTAAACACAAACATGCTTATTTTATGTTTACAAAGAGACTGTGTAGCAATTATCAATGTTCTATTATATTTAATATGGATTCTTTAATGTGAGAAAGCAATCCAGCTAGCTTTAAAAAAAGGCGGTGGTTCTACTCAGATGCTCGTTTGTGAATCTGATCAGAGGGGTTGAGCTCTGGCATTGGTCGCGCATTTTTTGGTTTTATACCTTTATAAATCAGAGTAATTCTAACAGAAAAATGCTGAAAAAAGTTAAACATACAAGTATGGAATATCTCGGTCAGCAATAAACTTTTTCAAAACTCTATTTCAGAAAACAGAGATGCTTGTTTGACAGATACAGTAATAGTAGGAGTTATGAGGGAAGATAGAATGCAGTGATAACTATATTGAGGCACCACTTCATCACCAAGAACATGAAATGAATTATCAATGTTTTCAATGTGTTTGAACACCCATTTTAAATAATACAGCTCAGAGTGAATTTTTCAAAATAATTAATTCTGTTTTCAAAGTTTTTTATTTAGATGTTAGTTGATCTTGTCAAGTACTTAATTTTTTTAGGGATGGCAAACAATTACTAAAATCAATACTCGAGTACTCGGTCATTTAGAGTATTCGGTTACTGGGATGATTTCCAATGATCTTTAAATTTTTATCACACAATATCACACCGTCTGCATGCTACCCTTCATTTTCTATTTTAATTCATAGAATTTGTAGCTATAAATAGGATTGCAAGAAATACATATAATAAATATAAGCATAAGAAATGTCATTGACGGCATTTATTATATACCTATAATTTTCTTCCTAAAAACACAGGATTATCTTGAAGCGCAAATAGTTTTTCAACGGTTAGAAAATTCTGTATTATGTTAGAGACAAATACAGTACCATATATGAAA
The DNA here is from genome assembly GCF_026571515.1 of Ruditapes philippinarum. Lineage (NCBI taxonomy): Eukaryota > Metazoa > Mollusca > Bivalvia > Venerida > Veneridae > Ruditapes > Ruditapes philippinarum. The sequence continues at coordinate 40,893 of NW_026865737.1, forward strand.
GGCCTGGACTATTTTTATGCTCCCCAAAAATTTCGGGTGAGCATATAGTCGCCGCCTTGTCCGTCCGTCCGTCCATCCCCTTTTCTTGTCCGGGACTTAACTTTGAAACAACAACAGGTATTAACATGAAACTTTGTAGGTAGATAGATCTAATTGAGTAGGTGTGCAGTGCACAAGAACCGTAACTCTGCCTTGTCTAATTTTTGAATTATTCCCTTTGTTTATTTTTACACTTTGAACTTTGTCCGGGACATAACTCTAAAACTATAAGAGGTATCAACATGAAACTTTGTAGGTAGATAGATCTAATTGAGTAGGTGTGCAGTGCACAAGAACCGTAACTCTGCCTTGCTTAATTTTTGAATTATTCCCCTTTGTTTATTTTACACTTTGAACTATGTCCGGGACATAACTCTAAAAGTATAAGAGGTATCAACATGAAACTTTGTAGGTAGATAGATCTCATTGACTTGGTATGCAGTGTACAAGAACTGTAACTCTGCCTTGCCTAATTTTTGAATAATCCCCCTTTGTTTATTTTACACTTTGAAATTTGTCCGGGACATAACCTTTAAACTATAAGAGGTATCAACATGAACTTTGTAGGTAGATAGATCTCATTGACTTGGTATGCAGTGCACAAGAACCGTAACTCTGCCTTGCCTAATTTTTGAATTATCCCCCTTTCTTTATTTTACACTTTGAACTTTGTCTCTAAAACTATAACAGGTATCAACATGAAACTTTGTAGGTAGATAGATTTCATTGAGTTGGTAAGCAGTGCACAAGAACTTTAACTCTCCCTTGCCTAATTTTTGAATTATCCCCCTTTGTTTATTTTTTACAACTTTGAACTTTGTCCGAGACATAACTCTCAATGTAAAAGAGATATCAACATGAAACTTTGTAGGTAGATAGATATCGTTGAGTAAGTTTGCAGTGCACAAGAACTGTAACACTGTCTTGCCTACTTTTTGGAGTTATTGCCCTTTGATCATTTTGACACTTTGAACTTTGTCCGGGACATTACTCTAAGCAGTGGCTTAAGAATTATTACTCTGCCTTGCCTTATTTTGAAGTAATTGCCCTTTGTTTATTTTTACTTTTTGACTTTTGTACGAGACATAACTTTAAAACTATTAGAGATATCAACATGAAACTTTGTAGGTAGCTAGATATAATTGGATAGAACTGCAATGCTTAAAGAACCTAAAGAAAGCCTGGTCTAATTTTGGAGTTTATTACCCTAATTTCATTTTTACACTTTGAATTTTACCTTGGACATAACTCTGATATCATCAGGCAACTTTATAGATGGATAGATCTAATTGAATAGAAGTGCAGTGCAAAAAAAAACATAACTCCGCTTTGCCTAATTTTGGAGTTTTTGCCCTTTGTTCATTTTTTATACTTTCCTGTGTCCAGAACCTTCTCGGGCAGCATCACCCGGTTCAACCGGTTCTTGTTGACGTTGGTTCTGATCTTAGCTGTGTATAACGTAGTATATGGAAACGGCAACCAAAATAATAAAAGGTGTGGCTGGTTTTGCACAAATTACGTATTCATCTGTCAGTCATAATTTATTTCTTGACAGCTACATTTCTTTTTCTGAAATTTCTTATATAAGTGTAGTATAATGAATATCATTTATACTTTCAAATGAAAAGGTATATTATTAAGGAAAATTATGTTTGTAGTAGCTTTCTGAGGCTATGCATTTTTCTACTTGCAATGTTGGAAAATTGTTATCTAGCTCGCCCTTTAGTCTTGCAAGATATCAATTTCCCACCGCTGCTCATAGCAAAATAAAAAGCCTCAGAGAGCTACTACAACATAATATTCTGTATATATATTTTTTTATAATTAACAAGTTTGGGCTATCCTTGAACTTTTTTTTTATTTAATCAAGTTTGATTTTTTTAAAATATATTTATATGAATGCATGCAGCTTTGAAATAGATTTTACTTATGTATATTTGGCAGCAATTTCACATGTAGCTCTTCGAAAAAAAATCACTTGAGCAAAAAAAAATTTATAGGCCTAAAGTGATACCCGTTCTGTCATCATCAGTTTTTGGTTTTTAGCTCACCTGAGCTTGCTCAGGGTGAGCTTTAAGGATCGGTGAATGTCCGTCGTCCGTCCACAATTGCTTGTGAACACTCTAGCAATCGCATTTTTGCCTCAATCATCATCAAACTTGGTCAGGATGCTTATCTAGTTGAAAGCATGGATGAGTTCGAACATGAGTCATCTCGGATGAAAGACTAGGTCACAAGAGCTAAAAAAAAAAAAACCTTGTGAACACTGTAGAGGTCACATTTTTGACCCAATCATCATTAAACTTGGTCAGGTGATAGCTCGGATGAGTTCGAACATGGGTCATCTCTGATGAAAAAGTAGGTCACAGGAGCTATAAATAGAAACACCTTGTGAACACTCTAGTGGTCACATTTTTAAACCAATCATCATCAAACTTGGTCAGAATGCTTGTCTAGTCAATTGCTTGGATGAGTTTGAACATGGGTCATCTCTGGTGAAAAACTAGGTCACAGGAGCTAAAAATAGAAAAACCTTGTGAACACTCAAGTGGTCACATTTTTGACCCAATCATCATCACACTTTGTCAGGATGCTTATCTGGTTGATAGCTCGGATGAGTTCGAACATGGGTCATTTCGGATGTAAAACTAGGTCACCGGAGCTATAAATAGAAAAACCTTGTTAACACTCTAGCAGTCACATTTTTGCATCAATCATCATCAAACTTGGTCAGGATGCTTATCTAGTTGATATCTTGGATGAGTTTGAACATGGGTCATCTCAGATGAAAAAGTAGGTCACCGGAGCTAAAAAATAGAAAAACATTGTTAACAATTTAGCGGTCACATTTTTGCATCAATCATCATCAAACTTGGTCAAGATGCTTGTCTATGTGATAGCTCGGATGAGTACAAACATGGGTCATCTCGGATGAAAAAGTAGGTCACCGGAGCTAAAAATAGAAAAAACCTTTTTAACACTCTAGCAGTCACATTTTTGCATCAGTCATCATCAAACTTTTGTCAAGATGTTTGTCTAGTTGATAGCTCGGATGAGTTTGAACATGGGTCATCTTGGATGAAAAAGTAGGTCACCTGGGGTAGAAATAGAAAAACCTTGTTAACACTCTTGTGGTCACATTTTTGCATCAATCATCATCAAACTTGATTAAGATGCTTGTCTAGGTGATAGCTCGGATGAGTTCGGAAATGGGTCATCTCGGATGAAAAACTAGGTCACAGGAGCTAAAAATAGAAAAAACCTTGTTAACACTCTAGTGCGTCACAATTTTGACTCAATTGTTAGCAAACTTGGTCAGGAAACTTGCCTACGTCATTGCTGGGAATAAATCGAAAACATGGGACATCTCGGATGAAAAAACTAGGTCACAGGAGATAAAAATAGAAAAATCTTGTTAACACTCTAGTGGCTACTGTTGTGATCCAAATATTCTGTTAATTGGTCTAAAAGTTTGTTTTGATGATTTCTAAGTCAAGATCCAACATGGGTCATCTTGATGAAAAACTAGGTCACACGCCCAAATATGGAAAAGCCTTGTTAACATTCTATCTGGTCACATTTTTCGACTCAATTATCATCAAAATTGGTCAGGATGCTTGTCTAGGTAATTGCTTGGATGAGTTCGAAATCGCATGTGAAACTAGGTCACCGGAGCTAAAATAGAAAAATCTTGTTAACACTCTTGTTGCTACTGTTTTGATCCAAGTATCCTGGAAATTGGTCTGACAGTTTGTTTTTGATGATTTCTAGGTCAAGTTTGAATATGTGTCACCTGAGTTAAAAACAAGGTCGCACTGCTCAAATATGGATAATCCTTGTTAACACTGTAGTGGTCACATTTTTGACTCACCTGTCATGAGACTTGGTCAGAATGTTTGTCTAGGTAATTGTTTGGATGAGTTTGATAAGTCAGGTGAGCGATCTAGGGCTATCATGGCCCTCTTGTTTTGTATGGTTTTATTTAAGAAATATTTTGTTCCAGTTATTTACAGATGTTTGTATGATTATTGGATTAAAGTTAAAGTACACTGATTTTCTTGTTATACACTACAATCCATTGTAACATCTTGAAATGTTTTCCATGATATATTACATATATATTTATATATGGAATAACTATATGGTCTCAACCATGACTTTGGTAGTTTTAGCTCGACTATTTGAAAAATATGAGAGCTATTGTAGTAGCCAGCGTCCGCGTCTGCGTTGGTTTAAGTTTATTTTAAAGTCAAATATCTCAATTATTGCTTGAGATATTCAATTGAAACTTACAATAGTTATTTATAGTAACAATGTACATCAGATTGACAAGTTGGATAACTCTGCTTTACAATATTAAAAACTTCACATGCATTTAGGGTCATAATTGTACATGTAGGTTACTGACCAAGATCCATAATTTTATCGAGAATTTAGGCTTATTTTTCTCCCCTTTTTCAACTTAGAATTTAATGGTAAAGTTTTGCTTGTAAGCATGTTATCTCCATAACTACTGAAGGGTTTGTGCCTTTTTTGGGACAATTTTATGCATTCATGATAATAAAGCAGTGATTTACTTGATAAAACATCTTAATCCAAGCCTTTGTACCTTTTCGGTCAGTTTTATGTATTCATTGGTAAGCATTTTTATACTCAATAAACACCCTTGTGACAACTTTTTTCGAATAGTCGAGCCTTACTGTCCTCAGACAGTTCTTGTGTTTGTATATAATAATAACTGAACAAAAGTTTGAAGGAGTTATATTTTCACAAGGTATGCAAACAATAGCTGTTGGTAGGACAGCACACTCAACTATATGCTTAGTGCTTGACAATAGAAGAACCTTGGTTATTTAAAATATTTTAAGTTCACAAAAGGACCAAAAATTTCTTTAAACCCAATATTCTACAGATATAAGCATTGGAGAGAGTCCTAGCTAGTATGCTCGCAAAGAAATGTATAACATTTCAATTTATTTCAAAGCCAGATGTCTATGGAATACGAAAATATCTTGAAGCCATAGGCAATCTTTAACAAATAGGTGCCTGATCGGGATCAAGTGTGCAAAGTTTCAATGCCATATGTCAATGGACTTCGGGAAAAATTGAGGTGATAGACGCCAATGTTCAGATGACTAGGATAATTCTACTTATTCTTATCGAATAATCGAGTAAAAATGTGACATCTGCTTTGAAAGTAGGAATGGCATCTGCTTGTAACAATAGACCACTATACAATCAACATAATGCGCCCCCAGCAGTGCTTTCAGCGCTTTGATTCTATTAATGGAGAGATATGATGCCATACTGTTGTAACTGTCTGATCGAAGATTGTTGTGTAAGGACAGTATTGCATTGACCTAGTAGCATGTTGTCTTATTGTTACCGCAGTTTTCTTATAGACATAAATAAGACAGTATTGATTTACCTTAAATTAGTGGGAGTAAATGAAGGAAACGAAATATAGAAGATTCGACATCCAATTAAGAAAAAAAATCCTCTTTAACCCTTACCATGATAAGTTCCAGTATTGACTGCAGGCGGACCTGTAAATTATCTGATTTTGATACTATCCCTTGTTACTTTAAAGATATAGTCTACTCATCTTTGAGTAAAATAATTTTATCGTAGAAGAAAAAATAATTGAAATCTATACAATTCTTACTAAATATGTCTAATTTTGAATTAAACAATGTTAAAACTATGTATGAGAAACTGCATTCCCTATTACCGGTCAATAAAGTTTTCCCTTCCTTAAATAACTGCCAGTTATTAAAATCATCATGCTTCCTATACTGGTGGCATATATTGTTACCATAGTGCAATAACAGATTAAATCTTATTAAAGGAACTCCACTGAGGTACAAAAGCATAAAGATATAAAATTTGATTTTTTTACAAAGATCACCTAGGGAACTTAAATCAGAAAGATATGCAAAAGATAATTAAGAAATGTACTCAGAAATAAATTTGAAATGGTTTTTTTTTTGTGTAATCCTTAGCCCAATTTGAGTCAAAAACGCTTTTCGATTTTGATCATTTTTCACAATTAGAATCATTATTCAGGAAAAACGGAGCAGACGTTTTGCATATAAGTTATTGGTCAAGACCTACATCAAATATAGAATATCATTCTTGGAAAATTATTTTCAGTTCCATCTAGTCAAAAACACTAAGTGGAGTCCCTTTAATTTGTGTGAGGAATTCACCCATTACATAGAGGATATTTGTTTGTTTGTGTGTAAGATGAAATTTTATTTCATCGAGTGGGCTTTAAAAACAGTATTCTCACGAGTGGCGAAGCCACGAGTGAGAATACTGTTTTTAAAGTTCACGAGATGAAATAAAATTACATCTTACACAACAAACAGACAAATTTTCTTTTTATTTTATGCTTAAAAACAAGTTAAAACGAAATTTCCATAATTTTAACGTTAATATTAAAACTGTTTCTCCCATTGAGAGTCCCATTTATTCGGAATTTCTCATTAAAAAAAAGAAGTCTTGAGCCGAAAAATAAGTCCGCCAATCAACATTAAATGACGGTGATATTTATTAATTTTATTAAAAAAATATGAATGATCGCTTGTTTTGATAATAAAAACAAACAATTCTTGTAGGAGAAAAAGTCCAACCATCCATCCATATTTCTGTTACTTAGTGCGAATTTATATTAGACCTGGCTTTGTAAATTGTAAGCGGCAGCCATTTTTTAAAGTTGTGTATTTCATGGGAGGAAAATAATTGTGTAAGAATCAGAGGGATATAATTTGGATTTGTTAGTCATACACATTTTTAAAAGAAAGAAAACTTATTTGAGGATTGTAACAGACAAAAAATAAGTGTTGACAGATGTGAAAACATTCAGAAAAGGAGCTAGGAAAATGGAAAACTTGGAAACCTGCTCAAGAACGCTGGGTTGATTTAACTTATTCTTCGAGTTAAGGCTGTCAATGCTTTCAATTTTTCATAAAGCATACGGCAGTTATTGCTCGTAGGATACTTTAATATGCCCAAATGTCATCAAGAGCAGTTTTGCATGGGGAAGGAATGTATTTTTGAGACTGTCAAAATGAAACAAAAAAACGAAATTTGGTGATTGGAATTTCATGAATTTGAATGAATAGAAGTAAGTTTTCTTCTTTTTATTACTTTTGACATTTAAGTTATTTATCAATTTCAGTTTTGCTTTTTCTTTAAACAGCCTGACATTGTCAGAATTGTCAGCAAAAATAAAATAGAGGTACCACATGGGGAAAATCTTAAAAAAGTAATTTCGTCATTGAAAAGAGTGAAATTATATTTTGATAATTTTCACTGTGAAATTACCAAATATAATTTTCACGGATAAATCAGTAATCCACTGAAAAGCATAAAATAAAGTACAATAAAGTGATAATATAGACAAATCATTTATCATAGCCAACATTCACCTTGATAACATTTTATTTTTTGAATAATAACTATAATGATAATAATCTTTATTTATTATTTTGTGGGGGAAAACTGTAAGATATTGTTGATTATTTTGAAAATATGGGAGTTTGAGATTTTTTTACTATTTCAAAAATTAGGAAGTTGAAGACGTCATCAAAATTGAAGACGCCATTTGACCATAACAGATAAGACTTTCACCCTTGTTTGGCCGTAAACCAAAATATCAGAAAGTAAAATAAGAAACTTAGTATCATTTCATAATAAGCAGAATATTGTCCTGGGTTACAAAAATATTTGTGTCTGATGTATTTGTTGATTATTGCAGATAATAGAGGTCTAGATATATATACTGTACCCCAATAAACAACACTGAACAGTTATATTTGAGCCGTGCCATGACAAAACCAACGTAATGGGTTTGCGACCAGCATGGATCCAGACCAGCCTGCGCATCAGGATCCATGCTGTTCGCTTACAAACCCTAAAGCAAGTAGAGAAACTGATAGCGAACAACATGGATCCTGATCAGACTGCGCGGATGCGCAGGCTGGTCTGGATCCATGCTGGTCGCAAACCCATTATGTTGGTTTTGTCATGACACGGCTCATTTCTGTTTTGATAAATGGCCAAAGTATCAAAGACAGATGACCAGTGCTTTATTGCTTCAAAGTGACTTGGCACTTTGTACCAGAGATGTAATGGTTCTCTAATTGTAGATGTACTCTTTATCACAAACAGTGCTGTAAAGTCACCTTCAATCAATAGAATTATTTAGTAAACAGTCTGTAAGTAAGATAACATGGAAGGCAGTCATGGAAAATATTGTAAAAATATATCAGTTTGATGTTACATAACTTAAGTTATAATCATTAGAAGTGTCAGGAATAAATTGATTAAGAAACTGTCACAGGAGAAACTGTGATCTCCTTGATTTCCTTGAATTTCTAAGACTTAGTATCAATTCCCCTCATTTTACAGATAGTACATTATGATGGTGAAAAGTAGGTTCAAACTTAGTTCCTATTAATTCCCTGACCAAATTTTGTTGCTTTCTGGTGAGGGTTAGCCAATTTTGGGAGTATAGGGCTGATTATAAGGTGACTGTGGTGTGATAACTCATGGAATTTTTGGACGGTGTGCTAAAAGTTTAAGACACATTTACACTTCTGGTAAACAGAAAAAGATTTTTGAGGCCAAACTCTAATTATCTAATATAGCATGTTCTTTGAAAACAATGTGGAAATTATTATCAGGGTGATAAATAGCTAATAAAGAATAAAAGTTATTATGAATACAGTTTTTCTCAGCTGGTACCCGAGTACTGTCTGATTGTAGCATTATAGTAGGAGGAACCGATCAAAGGAATGTCAGAAAATAATATATCTGGTGCATACTGGTTAATAAACTGTAATAAACTTTTCCCATGCTGAAATGGTAACATTTTTATCACTTTGAAGTTGTGTCATGTCAAATCAATCAAAATTACATAATCTCATAAAACCTGATAACTGAAGATGAGATTAAAGAAATTAAAAGTATGAATTTTATGAAATATTACAGATATATTGCCGAAAAATCTTGCTTGCAGGGTACTAAAATGTTATAATCCTAGGATCCAGGATCTAACCTTTAAGTGTCAATATAAAATTAAAGCAATTTATCAATATGGTACATTATTTTGATTAATGTATGTTATCTTAATGTATTTTATTATAAGAATCTTACACCCAGTCTACTGGTACAGAAATTAATATATAGGTAGTGCCAGCTTACTGCTTATGATAATCAGTTACCAGAGGATGTCAGTGACCATTTAAGGACTCAAAGCAATGATCCTTGGACTGACAGTCAGGCAGCATTAGGACTCAAAGCAATGATCCTTGGATTGATAGCCATGTACTAAGGACTTTAAGCAATGATCCTTGGATTGAAAGCCTGGCACCATTAGGACTCAGAGCAGTGATCCTTGAATTGAGAGCCAGGCACCATTAGTACTTCAAAGCAGTGATCCTTGAATTGAGAGCCAGGCACCATTAGGACTTAAAAGCAATGATCCTTGGATTGAGAGCCAGGCACCATTAGGACTCAAAGCAATGATCCTTGGATTGAGAGCCAAGCACCATTAGGACTCAAAGCAATGATCCTTGGATTGAGAGCCAGGCACCATTAGTACTCAAAGCAATGATCCTTGGATTGAGAGCCAGGCACCATTAGGACTTAAAGCAATGATCCTTGGATTGAGAGCCAGGCACCATTAGGACTCAAAGCAATGATCCTTGGATTGAGAGTCATGCACCTTAAGGAGTCAATGCAAGGATCCTTGGATTGAGAGTCATTGCACCTTAAGGAGTCAATGCAAGGATCCTTGGATTGAGAGCCATGCACTATTAGGACACAAAGCAACAATCCTTGGATTAAGAGCCAGACACCATTAGGACTAAGCTAGTTATTGAAGGGTTTAGATTAAATTGAGTAACATAGTAATTCAAGGTTACTTAATTAGGTTGCTGTAAATACCAAGCAGAAAATGCAGACTTTTCAGTGTAACACTTTTATTATTGAAAAAGTACTATTCTTGTCCAGTCACAAGAACTATTGAAAAGTACACAATATAAATATATTTCTATCTATTTGAGACTGACACAAAAAGAAATTTGTTATTTTTCTGGAAGGAATTTTCTCATTATCCTGTGTATATTCAGAACGCCAGACTTTAGTTGAACATATAGTCAGATCCTATAGTTTGATTACACATGATTTATTTCCATTCATTTCAAATACATAAAGAAGAAGAAGATGTGTTAAAGATTCAATAAAATTTTACATTTATCAAGAATTCGATATAAAGTTTACATTTATAATGTAATGTCTGCACCTCTAAGGGAGGTCTGTGAACAGTGAATTTCTTGTTTCTGTTTTCCTATTTCTCATTGTTAAGAAACAAATGTTAACATTCACTCACTGGTAAGAAATTTCATGATCAAAATGATTGTTTCTAAACAAAATGTTTAATAAAAATATTACAGCCCTTTCATTATATTACAAACATTTTAAAGCATATTATATATAAACATGCATATATTATGTGATTTTTCAAACAAATAATTATAGAGAATTCTATGTCTGTATTATTTGACTGTAGCTGAGTTACAGCCCCTGTTTTTAAATTCTTAAGCATGCAGAGTAATAGCCCTTGCAAATTATTTTAAGGCATGTGTACATGCATTACTGTAATTGTCCCATTTTGCAACGAAAATTTGGCTACATAATTACATATTCCCTCTCTGAATTATTATAGAAACAGATTCAGTGAAGCATTCAATCAAAGTCAATATTTTTTGTTTATTAATTAAATCTGTAATGAATATTTTCATGTTTTTCCATTGTGAAACAAATTCCAGAAATTGATAAGTTTCGTGCACGTTCTTTGTCATGTTTTTGTAATTGAAGAAAATGCTTTCAGATTAAGAGGGTATTTGTTTCGTTTTTTTATTTGCCAAAATATTTGATAACAAATTTATTTCTCTTTTCCTATTCTCATAAGCGCTAAAGGTTGCCAACTTATAAACGAAAGTCAAGAATCTGTTGAAATTTAATAAATGTGGAATGCATTATTAAATGATTCTTGGCATGTAAAAGAATTTGAGAAAAATTTTTGAATGAAAATTTGATTTGAATTATGTTTCATTTACACTATCCTCCAAAACTTCTGTCACACATTTTGTTTTCTTATTCAGATTTGGAGTGAAACCCTTAATCTGTTAAATTTCTTAAATTGACTTATGTCCAGTGAACACTTTTGGAACATTACATATTAATTTAAGGGGATATCAAGTAGAAAATACCAACAGTTTAGAGTTTGGCCAAACTGACACTCCAGTCATTTTTGTTCCAGCAAGGTATAGGTTAAAGTTTGTCTCAGTTCGATTAAGGTTATTTACCTTTGATTTGCAACTCTGCATGCCATTAAAACCAGTTTCTTAATATAATTTTTTTTTAAATTTGGTAACATTAGGAATAACCGAATCAGATGCATTATTTTATGCAAGAATAGATGCAGTCTCAGGCTTTAAATACATCATTGTGTTTCTGCATAATAAAATGCTAATGCACAAAAGAAGTGTTTAACTGTCAATTGTAACAATGTTTCATACTATTCCCCTATCAAACACATAGGGCAATCATCATGTGCAAATATCACATGATATATGCACAGCACAAAAAACGAATCCTTACATGTCATATGACTTCATATATGACATCAATAAACTAAACAACGTTAGGAAAATTACTTCTAATCTCAGGGCTAGTTCAACATATTTTTATTCAATTCTCTTTTTTTAGCATGTTAGAATGGAAATAGATATTAATTTTTTTGGCAATATAGTAAATAGTTTTATTATGCATGGTTTATTTTTCAAATGCTTTGTAATTAATCACTGGGATCCATGGCCTTCATGATTAATATTCTTGCTCATTTAAACTCAAACCGTGCAATTCACTCAAAATTAGTGTTTTTTCCTAATTAATTTTTTATGACAAATATTCATGGTCTTGAAGTGTAAGATTTTTAAAATGAATGACTGTGAAAATATTTTATTATTATGTTATGAAATTATTCATATGAATTCATTGTTTAACTATTTCAAAGTGATTCATTATTAACCAGGTTTTCCGAAGGAAAAAACTAGTTATTAGATTGAGGTTAGTCGGCGGGCGGGCGGGCAGATGGGCGGACGGGCGGGCGGGCGTAAACAATTTCTTCTGTGCGCAACTCCTCCTACATTTTTCATAGGATTTTGACCAAACATTCACAGAAGCTTTGTCATCAAGTGACCTGGCGCATATTGTCGGGGTTTTGTGATTGGATAATATTTGACCTAATTATGGCCCTTTGTTTTTTTCCTTATATAGAATATATAGTGAATAATTTCTTCTGTTCCCAACTGTTCTTACATTTCTCAATGGATTTTGACCAAACTTTCACAGAGGCTTTGCCATCAAGTGCCCTTGCGCATATTGTCAGGGTTTTGTGATTGGATAATATTTGACCTTATTATGGCCCTTTGTTTTTTTTCCTTATACAGATTATATAGTGAACAATTTTTACCATGCGCAACTTCTCCTACATTTGTCAACAGATTTTGACCAAACTTTCACAGAAGCTTTGTTATCAAGTGCCCTGGCGCACATTATCGGGGTTTTGTGATTGGATTATATTTGACCTAATTATGGCCCTTTGTTGTTTTTCCTTATACAGTATATATAGTGAAAAAACTCTTCTGTGCTGAACTCCTACATTTCTCAACGGATTTTGTTCAATTTTTCACAGTAGCTTTGTCATCCAGTGCCCTGGCGCATATTGTCGGGGTTTTGTGATTGAATAATTTTTTATTTAATTATGGCCCTTTGTTTTTTTTCCTTATACAGAATATAATTATAGTGAACACTTCCTCTGTGGCAATCATCCTCCTACATTATTCATGTTTTACATTGCACATAGTTACATTGTTTGTTGCTTGTATTTGTATTTCAAATACAACATATTTATCTACAATGGTGATAATTGAAAACCTGGTTTCATGGCATTGCCATGTTTCTTGTTATGATTAAATTAATGGAGAATAAAAATCATGTTAAATACACTTAATTGACAGAAAATTTAGCAATAATTATCACATGATACATCTTATATAATTTCTTTGCTGTAAGCTGCATTGGGACTGTATAATTTCTTTGCTGTAAGCTGCATTGGGACTGTATAATTTCTTTGCTGTAAGCTGCATAGGGACTCTATATTATATTATCCCAGACTTTTTTTGTAATGATTTGATTACAAAGTTTGTTGAAGATACATTGATTACTTTATAATGTAGTTGATTATGTTCTAGAAATATCTTTATAGAAAATTTGTGAAAGAAAATAAAACTAGGCACAAGAGCAAAAATAGAACAACTTGCATGGTGCAATTGCAAGGGTGTTCTATGATTTCTGGAAGAAAGTTTTGGATATGATAAACGGAGAAATTGTCATGGTTATAACTAGGATAATTATGATCGCCAGACCGAAAATTAAAGAAAAGGCATTCAATAAAGTGAAGGAAATCATCAAGGAACAGCTCATTAGAGCCATTATATATATGGTAGCTGATTTCTGCCATTTCTTGTCTTTGCTCCTCAAAAGTCAAAGATGAAGATACGATAATATGTTCACTTATTATTTCTTCCCCTCATTTTAGGCAAAAAATAACAACATTTTAAAAGGCATAGACACAAGATCTTCTGTAGAATTATTGTGTCAGCGGGTAGAAATCTTCGTATCGGAGCCCTATATTTTTGTGTCGTTGTGTATTCGCCCCAAAAGGGGAAAGGCGAAGACACAATAATTGACCAATTTATTGAGACTTCATGTTGTTGTGTCTTTGCCCCTAATTCTTACTGACAAGTATTTGGTGAGAATAATATATTTTATATTAATATATTATAAAATGCGTTTGAAGAATGCTGTCAATATAACAACCGGAAAATACTAGTAAATTGTTGGCTGAATTCTGGTCCAAATTTTGTTATCATGAGCATCTGTTATAATTATCACAGCAGACAATAATTTTTGGTCTGAAATAACAGGTGGCATCTTAATTAGGAGATTATAAGTTGATTATCAGTACTTACACATGTTAATTGATTTAATGGAATAAAGATTTATGAGTTTTGGATAGGCATCAGTTTTATACTTTCTAGATTTAGTCATTACTTGCCCACGGGCAGTTTGCTTCTGATAAACAGTATGTTCTTTAATAAACACCCCACCCAAAAAATAATATAATTATATTTTTTGGTATTTTTTGTTTCCATGGCAAATGATTATAAAAGAAACATAATTTTTATATCAAAATACTACATTGTACATAATATATCTTATAAATAACTTTATAACTGTTATATTTTTGTTTATTTATAACAATAAAAAGGGAATATATGATTTTAAATGTTATGGCGATAACACAAAAATTAGAATATTTCCTTAAATATCAAGCATTTTAAAAAATCTTTTTTTCAGCAATCTAAAAGATGTTGTTCTACCTGAAAACTGGTCCTAACTCATTGTCGCCCAGATACCCTATTTAGGCCAAAAATTTCTGAGCTTGTCACAATAATAATTGCTGTCTAAACCTACCAAGTAGTGTGCTAGTCATATTGAAGGAATTTTAAGCTCTTGTTTGTTTATATTGTCTTTTATAATACTGCAAGTTTGTAACGTCGCTTTTAATTCGATAATGGTAACGTTTATAGACAAGGCTGTTGTTGATTTATGAAGAAATCTCATGTTTTTCTTTAAAAAAATGATACTTGCATGCTGTATCATAAATTTGTTAAAAATATTTCTAACAGGCTATAAGGCCGTATATTAACAGTTATTTGCAATATAATGCTCGCCTTGTGGCTAGGGTTATATTTCCAAACAACTGTTTATATATGGCCATATAACCTGTCAAAAATCTTTATAACTAATACTATACAAAAGCAGAATTTCTATAATGATATCCTTTGGTAGCCGAAAACCATTGAAAACAACAGATTATTATATCATAGCCTTAAAATGCTATATTACTGGAGGAATTAGTTTTGCCATTCCCCAGGCATCTATGGTATAACATCATATATCAACATGTCTAATAGAATTTGCAGATACTGTAAATATATCATGAGATGTAACAGGATAAAAAACAAGACATCTTGTTTGTTGTAATGTAAGCTGTTGACAGACAGAATATACCCTCTTGTTTACAAGGAAACTGTCAACATCATAATAAATTGTTGTTGTAAAGCAATAACTATGTTTCCTCTGGGAAACAAATTCCCTTAAGATGTCAGTGTGCCATGTGGAAGATGGACAATTTAAAGTTTCTAGAGTAACTTTAAGACAGTCAGAAAAGATATTGTTTAAATCAACAAGGGACATTATACTATGGGACCAGCAACTACGGACTGTATTAGCGACCTTAGATATTGGTGTCAAATTGGCAGCTGGTCAAGCGATATTAGCCTATATAATATAAGAAATTACATTGATAAATTTACATAAAATCATTTGAATACTGTTTATATACTTAACGACATTAAAACCTTGGCTTATATCTTTCAATCTCATGTAATGATGTAAATGGCGGAACATGCACCTGATTGGACGAAAAGATAATGCATCACTAATTTCCAGTTGTTTGTCCCCCAAAAATCAACCAAAATTTGTCCAAAAAAAAAGAAACTGATGTAGATTTATGACACAGAAAAAATTTGTAACTGTAAATTATACAAAAGTGTTTACAAATTAAGGTACAAGTATTTAACTCTAAACATTATCAGAACCCTTTAGATACTGGTGATGATTTAAAATTAACTTGCAGATGTTACCAGTGTTATAAAAGCATTCAAACAAAAGTGATTAGACTTTTAACACCATTGTAGATCCAGGCCAGCCTGCACATCCGTAAAGTCTGACACCATTGTAGATCCAGGCCAGCCTGCGCATCCCTAAAGTCTGACACCATTGTAGATCCAGGCCAGCCTGCGCATCCCTAAAGTCTAACACCATTGTAGATCCAGGCCAGCCTGCACATCCGTAGAGTCTGACAAGGCTCTTTACTTTCGGCTGACTTATATATAACTTTAATTTCTTTTTCTTGATATCCCCACAAAAATGGAAGCTGAACAAGTCAATTTAAGAAATTCAGCAGCACATACTAAGAGCTATAGTTACAGGCTTTAGGATGATACTTCAGAAATATATTCTCTTACTTACAAGGACATAATGTCAGCATTAAAATAAATTGTTCTTGTAAAGCAGTAATAAAGTTTCCATCGGGAAGAATTTTCTCCTATATTGCCAAATGTGCCATATGTAATAAATTCAAGCTTGTCACACAAAAATGATAAAATAAAATGCGATCTTTATCCTCTGGGAAGAAAAGTATCCTACAATGTAAGTATGTCTTGGAAAGGAAACTGTCCACATCATAATTGTTGTCTAGATAATTGATAATTAAACATCAGTTGGGATCAAAATATTCTGTGATATACAGTCAGTAAGTTTGTAAATTACCATACATTTATAACAACAAGCTCAGAAGGGAGTTTCAAATTGAAATTGGGACAAAAATAAGCAATGTATAGTTACAAAATAAAAGCAAGGCATGCAAACGCAGGGATTGAGCAATGTACAGTTGCAAAAAGCAGGGCAAAGTTAGCAATGTACAGTCACATATTAAAAGCAGGGCAAATTAAGCACTTTTAACAGTTGGATATTAGACATCAGGGAAAAAATAAGCAATGTATACAGTTTCAGGTTAATAGCAGTGCATTGAACAAAGCAATGTACAAATTGCAAAAAGCAGTGCAAAATTAGTAACATACAGTCCCAAATTAAAAGCAGGGTAAATTAAGCACTTTTAACAGTTGAAAATTAGAAAGCAGGGTAAAAATAAGCAAAATTAACAGTTGCAAATTTAAAGCAGGGCACAAGTAATTAAGCAATGTACATTTCCAAATTAAAGGCAGGTCAAAAATAAATAAAATACAGTTCTAAATTCAAAGCAGGACAAAAATAAGCAGTGGACAGTTCCAAATTAAATACAGGGCAAAAATAATCAATGTTTACAGTTGCAATATACAAAAGCAGGGCAAAAAATAAGCAATGTATAGTTCTAAATTCAAAGCAGAGCAAGTACATTAATAAACTATTTCTTTGGAATGATCAAATTGATGAAACCTTTGGAAATTGCAATTTAAAACTTTTTTTGTTTCTGGAGGTAGAATTGCTAGCAATCAATTCAATTGCCAGTTTCAAGTAATTGCCATTATGGTGTAGAGATAAAAGAAACCTAAAGTAAGAAACTGTCAGGTTACATGCTGGTACATGCTGGTGCATGCTGGTACTTACTGATACATGCTGGTAAATAACATCATTTAGGTGTTCACATGATTGTTTCTTTTTGGGAAATTGACATTTAAATCAAAGCAGACAATGAAGCTAAAGTCGGTGAAATAGAAAAAAGTATTTTTTAGTAGTTGTAATAATTGATGCATCAGGCCAGAGTGTGACCAAATTTTCTTCATAGTGATTTTAGTGTGTGGTATTATATTTGAATAAAATGGACCTGAGTATTGTAAATTGACCTTTTCTGTTTTATTTTGAATTGGCTCATCAGTTATTTTGGAAAGTTTGAACATAATACATGAGGGTATTTAAGAAATTTTGGGTATTCTCTGGGACATGAATACTTTTGGGTAACTTAAATGGTGCTTCTGCCATAATGCAGAGTACAGCTGCACTGTCATTTTTATGCACCAGTCAACCATAGCAACTTGGGAATGGGACTGCAGATTCCAATCATGTATTTTTTATGGTTTTGAAAAATGTTTCTCCTACATCTAAATACCTTTTCATTTTATTCAAGTGTATGGTCTCAAAGAATATAATATCAATTAAAAACAATCTGTTAGTTTTAAAATTGGTCAAATCTTACAATATTACTAATTATACCATAAATTTGAGTGATTTTTAAACTAGCAGATTATATTAATTTAAGATTATATATTATCAAAAACCACCCACTTGGATAATATGAATTATATTCAAAGGTCTGACAAACACTATGTAAAGCCGGTACAGACTCGTTTTTATGCGCCGCAATATGCGGTCTTGAGTTTCCCCTAGTTCCTATGCAGTCAACTGAATCCTCTTCATCTCACTTGTCAATATGACTGCTAGCTCCATTTTTTTTGGGTAACTGCTCTATACTAGACTTCTGCATCTGATGTTTTTGGTGAAGTATTATGGACATGAATATTTCATTACCTATGTTAATTTCTTTGAGTCCATTAATTTAAACATCTAGTATGCCTGCAGTGCTTGAGACATGGGAGAAATAATTCCTTGTTTGTCCATCATGAAGTCAAATATTGATATAACTCTGTTCAGGCAGATCTTTTAGCCTTTAGCTTGTCAAAGAACGCAAGATGACAGCTTGATATTTACATTCCATGAGAACATAAGATGCATTGTTCAATAATCTGTATAAGAATTATGTCCTGGAAAGAGGGGATGTAGAAATTTAGACCATTAAGGTAACCATTAAAGTTCTTTAGGATGTAAAACTATTGCCCTGAGGTACCCTAAAGCTCTTTGTCTTGATGGCTTTAAGGAAAGGGTAATCTGATTATGATAGACTTAAATATTCCACCAGTAAAGAACAAGGCCAGTGACAGCACTTACATGGAGTTTCACAAGATTCTGTGCTTTTGGTTCTTTTAGTACTTTTGGTTTTGAAATCCTGCACTATAAATGAATCCTGGACAGTTGTAAACAGAAGCAAAGATAATTTAGCAAGTATAATGTTACCGAAAGTAAATGGAAAAATGTTTGTATTAATTCACTGAAAGAATATATACATTTTCCTCGAAATCAATGTTAAATTGTGTGTTAAAATCAAACTGTCATGAAAAAATCTACCATTTAAAGACTAGATCCACCGAAAACAAGAGCTCCAAATCCAGATACTTTTTCTTTTTCAAAAACTTACTCCATGCTTGATTATCTTTTTGCATAGAAAAAAAGCCATTCAGTCTTCAAATTGGTTCAAATATTAAGAGCGAAAATGTTTAGCAAAGTATACCTGCCAAACAGACAATGATTATACTATACATAATTATATAAGAAATAGAAAATAGATGAGATCTGTAAATTGTTTCATACAGAAATAAATAACAGCAATAACGAAAAGCCTGCCAGAAAATTTGTGAAACAATGCGAAAATATCTCTTGATTTTCGTGATACTATGTCTGTTTGAATTTGATCGAGGATTGAAGAAAATATTTAAATGCTCTTGTCTATATACTCTATATATCCAAATTGTTACCATTTGATGCAGTACTGATGTAACTTAATGGATGTTGAAAAGTAAATTAAGACTTTGTTGCGATGAACTTTTGAAGTGTTTTGAAAAAAAGGTGGGAGGACTAACTGGAGTTGATTTTTTAGCTTTAAGTGTTGAACATTTTAAAACAGCATGGTGTTGTATAATGAGAATTGTTAACACGTAAATGGCAGTCGCTGTGATATGGCAGCTTGCACATTGTTCTTAAGAACATTGTATGTGAAATATTGTTTAAAATATATATATATTTTTAAGTGGATATAATTATATGAACAAAGCAATGCAACTGATTGGCCAGACTTTTTCTTATTGTTTTGTACTTCATAGATTAATTATTATGAGAATTATTTTGTTTTGAGCAAGTGAGTTAAAAAATAATCAGCATTGATCAATTATAAGTTGAAATTTTGGAAATTTCATAATGTTGTTTTCTTTTTTTTGTTTATTTTTTTTAAAGGGACATGTTTCTTTTAGGTCATTTTTGGAAAGGGCAAATTTACCAGGAGACCCGGGGGCGCATAGGCATATGAGCACTCTCATGCAAAAAATCTTATACTTCAAATAACTTGGCTGCATCATGTTCCTTTTTACACACCCTTTAACCTTAAAACGGGGGGTTTTTTCCAGTACAAAAAAAGATAAAATTTTGCTTTTTTTTTTATGGATCTTTTTTTTTTTTTTTTTTTTTTTTTTTTTTTTTCCAGGCCGCACTTTTTCCTATTCACCCATTACTTTTTATTTTGTTAGATTGAAAGACCAACAGGTTTGTTTGAGATATTTTAATAGTTGGGTGAGGTATAAGCTTAAATGAACTGGATGAAACCTTTTGATTTGTTTAAATGCTTGTCCTTTGTTTAGTTTTTTTAATATCCCAAAAAAAAAAAGAAATAAGGCAGTCCACAGTATATCAGTTCAGAACTGTGTCAGGACTTGTCCAACAGAAGCTTTTTATATTTTTATTTAAAAAAGGGGGTCTTTCTGTTTAACTGTTAATTAAAACCATAAAATTGTAAGCATGTTTGTTAAATCAAAATTTACAGAAAATCGGACAATAAAAATATGTCATGTTATCGCTGGAATATCTAATAATGTTAATTCTTTATTTACTCATCATCTGATACAAGCATGATGATCAATCAAATCTGTTTTGGAGACAAGATGCTTAAAGTGAGCATTTATAGATACAGGCTGTATTCATCTCTCTACAGAATCTAAACATTCTATATTGACAATATCAGATTGCTGGCTTTACTGAATGCCATTAGGGTAACAGCTATATAAATATGAGTTGTTTATTTTAAGTTTTTTTTTTTTTTTGCTTTACATCAAAAGCAATATGGGCGCCTGTGACTCTCCGTACAGCCTGAAGATCTGATTGTGCAGGACTGTTTAGTTTATTAACTCTAAAATACCCTAGGTGACTAAATTGTGTAAAAAGGACTTGCCCTGAATATTATATTTTAAAGGAACTCCAATGAGGTCCAAAAGTCTAGAAAAATACAAAAATTAAATTTTTTTATATACTGTAGATCAGCTGGGGCAATTATGCAAAAAGATAATGAAGAAATATACTCAGAAATAAATTGAAAATCATTTTTTGTGCTATTCTTGGCCTGATTTCAATAAAAAGCAATGCAACACTTTTGGGTCATTTTTCAAAATCGGATATTATTCTGGAAAAAGGGAGTGATCGAATGATCTGAAATTTTGTACGTCTAGACTTACATCAAATGGAACAATAATCCCAAAATATTATTTCCATTCCCATCATGTCAAAAAACTTAAGTTGTGTCCCTTTAAATTTGTCCATTGTCTTGCAGAAACAGAATCTACCCATGCAAGCAGAGTATAGACAAGCCCACCACCCAGCATAATCCATGCTGCCTAATCATGATCAACTCTGTTTACTATTGAGTTATATTTCAATATTCCCTAAAAATGATAAATGGTTTTGTCCATATTGAAAGATGGACAAGTCCATTTAAGATATTAAGTGTGACAAGGATAAATTTAAAAAATTCAAGGTCATCATGCATTGACCTTTTAAAGCTGAGAGCTAAAATCAAAGTGACCTCTTTTTATCGGGTGACAGGTAAGTTAATTAATATGATGCCAATATTTAAGTAAAATTTTTGCTTTAAATTTTTACATTAAAACCTAGTTTTAAAATAAAATAAGACACTCACATTAATTATTGCCCTTTTAGTGTATGTAGAATTTTTTCAAATACAAAATTTGGTTTATTATAAATTTTTTTTTATCAGACGACGTTTTCCCCAGAATTTTACGGCCTTTTGTTAACATTTTTACGTACTGTAAATTTTTGTTCTGTAAAAAATTAGTTTATCTATTAATATTCCCCACAACTAAAAATAATGCCCACTTATTTTTCACAGTTAAATTTCTAAAGGCACACGACACTTAAGGAAATTTTGTTTCCAAGAAAAAAATTTATTGTTTACAACAAAATTTTAAGATTTTTACATTTTCCTGAAAACAAGGGGGTAACTGTCTTCAACAGCACATTACAACAAACAAATTTTGTTTTTTTTCCTGTTTCTCTCAGAATTTTACATACTGCAAATCATTAAAATGTTGATAAATTTCTTAACCAAAGATCCCGGGGGAAAGGCAAAAATAATTATCCATAAAATACATTTTTTGGGATGATATAAAATCTTTGTTCTCAAAGCTTAGGGGCAGATTGTATGTTACAGGCAGATTTTAAATAAAAATGTTGTCATTTGTTTTTAAAATAATTCAAAATGGGAGATTTTGTAGATTCATGTTTATTTCTTTGTATCAGAAATTTTTATAAATAATTTTTAATATGCAAACATGAACCATTAATTTTTTGACCCTTCACTTAGTTTGGTAAATTTACCCGGAACTATGATTGTAGCCCTTTATTTAAAAAATTTTTTTCTCAGGTGTGGCCCTTTGACTAAAGAAGCATTTTCAACTGTTGATTATAGCCCTTGACTTAAAAAGTTTGCTATTTAAGTTAAGAAAGAGTTTTTACAGAGATTACCTTTGACTAAATAAAAGTTAAACATTGACTAAAAAAATAGACATACTTGAATTGTAGCCCTTGACTATAAAAAAATGTAGATATAGGGTAAGTGGTGACCTTTTTAACCAGGTTTTCCGAAGGAAAAAATGTTTTAGATTGAGGTTCATGTCCGGCGGGGCGGGGGACATCAGGGCGGGGCGGGCGGGCGTAAACAATTTCTTCTGTGCGCAACTCCTGCCACATTTCTCAACGGATTTTGACCAAACTTTTCACAGAAGCTTTGTCATCAAGTTGCCCTAAAGCGCATATTGTCGGGTTTTGCGAATTAGATAAGTATTTGACCCTAATTATGGCCTTTGTTTTTTTTTTTTCCTTATATAAAATATATAGTGAACAATTCTTCTGTGCGCAAACTCCTCTACATTTTCTAAACGGATTTTTGACCAAACTTTCTCAGAAAGCTTTGTCATACAAGTGGCCTGGACACCATATTGCCAGGGTTTGCGATTTGGTATATATTTGACTAATTATGGCCCTTTTTTTTTCCTTATATAGAAATTAGTGAACAATTTCGTCTGTGCGCAACTCCTCTACATTTCTCAACGGATTTTGACCAAACTTTCACAGAAGCTTTGTTATCAAGTGCCCTGGCGCATATTGCCAGGGTTTTGCAGATTAGATATATTTTGACCTAATTATGGCCCTTTGTTATTTTTCCTTTATATAAAAGTATATAGGTGAACAATTTCTTCTGTGCGCAACTCCCTCCTACATTTCTCAACGGATTTTGACCAAACTTTCCTCAGAATGCTTTGTCATTCAAGTGCCCTGACACATATTGCCAGGGTTTTGGCGATTGGTATTAATTTGCCTAATTTTATGGCCTTTGTTTTTTTTTTCCTTATATAAGAATATATAGTGAACAATTTCCCTTCTGTGCGCAAACTCCTCATACATTTTCAACGAATTTTGACCAACTTTCTTTAAGAAGTTTGTTAATAAGTGCCTGGCCATATTGGTCGGGTTTTGGGTGAATTGGATAATATTTTGAACAATAATTATGGCCTTTGTATATTTGATTTCCTATACAGAATATAGTAGTGAACAATTCTACAGTGCTCACTCTCCTACATTTCTCCAAATGGATTTTGACCCAAACTTTCACAGAAGCTTTGTCATCAATGATGGCCCTGGCGCTCACTAAATTCCCATGTTTACTTTCAAGACATCATTCAAGTATTTTTTTTAAATCTGTGAACATTACTTTTTTGATATCGCACAAAACACCACACGCCAATATTGTTGACAAAAGAAAATGAACAAGAGACGCAAAAATGCAAAAAAATTATAAGCAAAAATAAAGGTACTGTTTACCTTTCTAAAACATTTGGGAAAAAAAAGGCGAATAGTACAACATAAAATTTCTCAATCATTTTGTTTGAGGAATATTAAAAAAGCCATAATTCCTCCTAAAAAGTTTCAATTAAAAACAAATGCCCCTTCATTGACAAAAGCTTTGTGAAATATTTTTGCTGAAAACGAGCTGGGGTTGGCATCGCATTGCGATGTTCCCTTTGTTTTTAACCAGGTTTTCAATTTTTGGAAAATCCTGTTATTAGATGGGGTATGGGCGGCGGATGGGCCGGCATGGGCGGCTTGGGGATGGGCGGCTGGCGGATGGGGCGGGTGGGCGGGCGGCGTCAAACGAAATTGTGTCCGCTTCTGTACTCTTCAACCCCCTTTTGAAGAAATTTTGATGAAACTTCAGACAAATGTTTACCACATCAAGATACGTGCAGAACGCATGTTCCGCGTGGCTGGCTCCAAGGGCAAGGTCACAGTAAATTAACATTTAAAAACCTGTCCGGTCTTAATCTTCAACCCTTTAAGAATTTTTGATGAAACTTCAGACAAATTTTCCACATCAAATACGTGCAAACTATGTTCCCCATGGCTGGCCCCAAGTCAAGGCACAGTGACATTAAAAAAAATCCCCGTTTTCATATTTTAACTTTGGGGGCAAAAAAATTTCCGCTCTTAACTCTCAACCCCTTTGAAAATTTTTTATGAAATCAGAAAATTTTACCAACAAGATGAGGCAGAACGCAGTTCCCCCAGGGTGGCCCAAAACAAGGGCACAGTGACATTAACTGAAAATTTTCCGCTCTGTAATCTTCCCCTTTTAAGAAAATTTTTTAAACTTAGACAAAAAGTTTACCCAAAACAAAATAGGCAAACGCATGTTCCCGCATGGCTGGCTCCAAGGTCAAGGTCACTAGTGACATAAACATTGAAAATCCTGTCCGCTCTGTAAACTCTTCAACCCTTTGAAGAATTTTGATGAAACTTCAGACAAATGTTTACCACATCAAGAATGACGTGCAGAACGCATGTTCCGCATGGCTGGCCTCCAAGGTCAAGGTCAACAGTGACATTAACATTGAAAAATCCGTTTACAATGATTTTAACTTGATTTGGCAGTCAAACGGTCATATCAATCCTTTGGAGGTAAATTTAAAAAAGATATGATATATTATTTCATGTCTACCTGTAAATTGTTTTTGAACAAATTGCTTCTGTGCTGAACTCGTCCTACATTTCCTCAAGGGATTTTGTTCAAACTTTCACAGAAGCTTTGTCATCCAAGCACCCTGGCAAACATATTGTCGGGGTTTTGTGATTGGATTAGTTTTTGACCCTAATTATGGCCCTTTGTTTTTTTCCTTATACATAATATTATAGTGAACACTTCTTCAGTGGCAATTCCTCCTAATTATTCATGTTTTACATTGCACATAGTTTACAATTGTTTGTTTGCTTGTATTTGTATTTCAAATACAACATATTTATCTACATGGTGATAATTGAAAACCTGGTTTCATGGCATTGCATGTTTCTTGTTATTGTTTTCTGGTTGGAATTGTTGATTTGTGTTAGCTACAAGTTATAGAGATTGTAAGCAAATAAGTTTTAAACTACTGGTTTTGTTAGTTTGTTTGATTGGGGTTTTATGTCACAGCCAACACAGTATAGGTCAGGATATGGCGACATTCCAGCTTTACTCTGTGGAGAAAGAGCTTCAGGGCCTTCCTTGCATTATTTCAGGCATGAACGGGCACCTGAAGTAGATAACACCCAAATTCCATAAGCCCTTGCGTGATAGAACTTCCCTCACATGAAAGAATCCAATAATCCTGTCGGGATTCGAATTCAA
Organism: Ruditapes philippinarum; assembly: GCF_026571515.1. Taxonomy (NCBI): domain Eukaryota; kingdom Metazoa; phylum Mollusca; class Bivalvia; order Venerida; family Veneridae; genus Ruditapes; species Ruditapes philippinarum. Next base: position 66,529 of record NW_026865737.1, read on the forward strand.
AGCAGTGATGGGCATGTGGCTTGACGTCAATGGACATTAATCACTCGGCCACTGGATGCTCCTAAACTACTGGTGAAATATGTTGAAATTATTGTTGGGTAAATAATAATTCTTAAACATATTTTGATAAAAAAATTGTCATGTTTTAATAATTGATTCAGAATGTTGATAATAAATTAGAGGATATTCAAGTTTTTTCTATAAATAATGATTTATTTTCTTTCGAGGGTAGGGAAAATAAATTTTTCATGAGGGCGGTAGCCACGGGGAAATATTGAAATTTTTCATCCCCCCCCAAACAAAAAAAAATTAAAAATAGTTTTTTTAAAAAAATTTGAATTTCGTTTATTTTTAACTTTTTTCTCTTTCTGGACTTTAAAAATTGAAAAGTTTTCCCTTTTAAATTTTTGGGAGTACGGGCGGGAATTTTAAAAGAAAGGCCCGGGCAAACACCAGTGAAAATACGGAAAATAGTTTCACTCCCAGTAAAAAAAAATTTTTTTACATGAAAATCGGAAAATAAAAATCGCATTTTAAATTTCATCAATATTTCTAAAAAATTTAAATTTAAAATAGAAAAAAAAGTGAATTATCTTTAAACCATAAATTTTTGAATAGCAACACTAAGAAGAAATTAAAAATTATGCAGGTTCACATTTTTTTCTTTTTTATTTTTTTATTTTTGCATAAATTGTTGAAAACCCGGGGGTTTTCAACGGGGGAGGGGACACCCGAATCAAAATCATTATCTGCGTTTAATTTGTTTTCCAACGATAATTTCCCAAAACAAAAAAAATAGACGGGAAATTCTCCGACAATTAAATTTTTCCCCGTTTTTAAACAACAATGACGTCACTTTTGATAACCCCGTCAAAGTTTCCCAGTTGGCATCGTTTCCTCGATCGCAACTTTTCTTCAGTTTTTGTTCTTTTGCCTTATTTTCTTAACTTTACACTCAATTTTTTTGCTCATTCTTTTCCGTTCTTTTTTTTCCATTTTGTAAAATAATTTGCAGGTAAATTATTGCCACAGATTTTGGAAGATATAACTTATTATAAGGTTCAAGGTTGATATAAACACCTACGCTATAGTGGAAATTGGAATACAGCAGCAACTTGATTCAAGTGTTTAATGTAAATTTGAAGCATAAAATGTTTGACAATTCATCCAAACTAGCTATCTTGCTGTTTGTACATTAAAAAAAACAGAAGCAAAAACTGGACATAAATGTATACAATGCACTTAAGTTTGCAAACATATAATAATAGTAATTAATTTTCAGCTTAAATTTTGAAGCACAATTGTAATTTGTAATTAAATTTTGTTGCATTGTTGCAGTTTGTGACTACATTTTGGTTTAAAAAAAGTTTTTTATTTTAAAATCCTTTTTATTTGCAATACGGGTAATAATTCTTTTTTAAATTTTTCAAGCATTTTAAAATATATAAAAGGGGTTACTTATTTTTCTAAATTGTATAAAATTTTTTTTGTCCCAAAAATTTGTTTTCCAAAAAATTTTGGCTCATTAAAATTTTTTTAAAAAAATTTTTGCACATCAAAAAAAAGAACTGCGATCTTTGAAAAAGATTTTTACATTACCGGGAAAATGGGCCCATTGTGGGTTTTTCCCACCACCCCGGTTTGAACAACGAAGCTTTTGCCGTAATAACTTTTTTGTTTATTTCTACGGGATGCCAAAAATTAACAAAAGGGGTGATCAAAATTTATTACAATATATTTACCAATTTTTAAACTTTTAATTTTTATTTTGTTTAAAAATATAAGAGGGGAAAAAACTGACATTTTTCAAAGTTCCTGAGTACTAAATTAAATTCCCAAATTTTGATTTGTATTTTTTTATAAATAAATTCTGGGGCTGATTTTTTTAATGCATTATTTTCCATAATGCGAAATTTGAAATTTTCCGCGCAGCTGCTATGCAGCTTATAGTAAACATCATAACAAGTGTTTCTCATGCACCGTTTTGGTTTTCCCTCATTGCATTAAAATTTTATTCTTTCAATGGGATATAAATTCCTGTATTTCTGAATTTAATGCAGAATTATTAAGATTTAATTGGTTTTCAATGTTAACAAGTATGAGTCTGATGATATGAAGCCAAAACATAAAGATATTAATTATTCATAAATATGAATAAGTGCAAATGATTAATTTAACAGTGAGTGTAAAATGGTGGCAACTAGGGGACATCATTTGCTGTAAATGTAAATCGAATGCTGTTTGGCAAATATTAGGAACATTATTTATTGTAAATGTAAACTGCATACCATCTTACACTATGGTGGCAAATAAGGAACTTCATCTGTTGTAATGCTGTTTTTTACTATGGTGGCAAATAAAGAACATTATTTGTTGTAAAAGTAAATTGCATATAAACATCATCTTGCACTATGGTGGCAAGTAAGGAACTTCATCTTTTGTAATGCTGTTTTGTACTTTGGTGGCAAATAAGGGACATTGTCTGTTGTAAATGTAAATTGTATACCATTTTGCTCTATGGTGGCAAATAGGGGACATTATTTGTTGTAAATGTAAATTGCATAGCATTTTGTTCTATGATTGCAAAATTCAATAAAAAAGTAAGTAATTTTGCATTCTGATTTTAGAGCAAATTGATATTCATTTAAAAACAATCTTTGCATCAGTATTATTTTAGTTAAAGATACAGGAAAGACATTACACTAGAGGGTTAATGCACACCTTTTTTGTGCTTTAATTAGTATCTGCAGAAGCACAAGGATGCTTTTAAAGCCCAAGTGAGGAGAGCAAGGTGTTAAATAAAGTCAGAGAGTGTCTATCATTGACAAAACGGGTATGTCATTAAAAGTGAAACCAATTTGTCCAACTGTGACTATAATAGTATTAGGCTAATACACCTGAAAACCTCCCATCTCCTGCACATCTGATGCAAGCTTAAGAATGTTTTGTTGGCTATGAGCATTACCAGCATCTATTAGGTACTGAAGTAGGCAATATTAGACCATGATAGTTCTCTTGCTTTAACATAATGAGTGAAAATAAATCATAGCCAGTCTATCTGTTACAACATTGAAAATTGGAATGAAATTAGACCCTTTAAATGTATTGATTGTAGTATATTAGATGGGACATCCAATATTAGTACAAAAAACTTTCACTAGAGCCAGAAAACTTAATTTTCTCCTCATTTATATCATGCGCTGAATACAAATGAACCTGTTTAATTCATTGCCTTATATTATGGAATTATTCCAGGCAACTGATTGCCATTGTATTGGGTCACATGCACTGGTGTAATTTCTAATTTGAGAAAATGGATTTGGATGTTAGTTTTTCTCAACTTTCTGAACTAGAAGACATTAGTGCTGTTTTTTTTTGTTGTTTTTTTTAATTTTGTGATTTGAATGACAACAGTTTGATTTTATATTATTAGTGTCACAATATTCGTTGAAAAAAAAAAAACCCAAAAAAACCCCTTAAGTATTGATATATAATCATATCACCACTCTTTGGTCTGTAATATGCCATTTTGTCTTTCTTTAACTGCTGAAGTTGCCCCTGTCTGCAATGTTTCCGGCATGAGTGTATGAATATGCAGGTTGTACCATCGACTTTCCTGCTCACTTAAAGAAATTCATTGTCTTTAGCAAGATTCAAACCAGAGGCAGTGAACTTGGCAAAAACTCATATCAGTAATAACTATCCAGTTGCCAATAGTGGCTATTAGATTAATAATCTTTGTATGAATGAGTAAAACTCTTTACAAAGCTAGCGGCAACTAACTCTGCCGTGCCACTAGGACAAGACCATTGTACAAACTACTTGTAGCACATAGTGAGTTCAGGGTTTTAAATCAGGACAAGACCATTGTACAAACTACTTGTACAAACTACATTGTAAAACATGTAGAATATAGGGAGTTCAGGGTTTAAAATCAGGACAAAACCATTGTACAAACTTCATGTAGCACGTAGTGAGTTCAGGGTTTTAAATCAGGACAAGACCATTGTACAAACTTCATGTAGCATGTAGTGAGTTTAGGGTTTTACATCAGGACAAGACCATTGTACAAACTACTTGTAGCACATAGTGAGTTTAGGGTTTTAAATCAGGACAAGACCATTGTACAAACTACTTGTAGCACATAGTGAGTTTAGGGTTTTAAATCAGGACAAGACCATTGTACAAACTACTTGTAGCACATAGTGAGTTTAGGGTTTTAAATCAGGACAAAACCATTGTACAAACTACTTGTAGCACATAGTGAGTTCAGGGTTTTAAATCAGGACAAAACCATTGTACAAACTACTTGTAGCACATAGTGAGTTCAGGGTTTTAAATCAGGACAAGACCATTGTACCAACTACTTTGTAGCACATAGTGAGTTTCAGGGTTTTAAATCAGGACAAGATCATTGTACAAAACTACATGTAGAACATAGGGAGTTCAGGGTTTTAAATCAGGACAAAACCATTGTACAAACTTCATGTAGCACATAGTGAGTTCAGGTTTTAAATCAGGACAAAAACCATTGTACAAACTTCATGTAGCATGTAGTGAGTTTAGGGTTTTACATCAGGACAAAGACCATTGTACAAACTACTTGTAGCACATAGTGAGTTTAGGGTTTTAAATCAAGGACAAGACCATTGTACAAACTACTTGTAGCACATAGTGAGTTTAGGGTTTTAAATCAGGACAAGACCATTGTACAAACTACTTGTAGCATATAGTGAGTTCAGGTTTTAAATCAGTACAAGACCATAGTACAAACTACATGTAGCACATAGAAAGTTCAGGGTTTTAAATCAGGACAAGACCATGCATTGATCAAACTACATGTAGCATGTAGTGAGTTCAGGTTTTTACATCAGGACAAGACCATTGATCAAACTACATGTAGCATATAGTGAGTTCAGGGTTTTAAATCAGGACAAGACCATTGTACAAACTACATGTAGCACATAGTGAGTTCAGGGTTTTAAATCAGGACAAGACCATTGTACAAACTACTTGTAGCACATAGTGAGTTCAGGGTTTTAAATCAGGACAAGACCATTGTACAAACTACATGTAGCACATAGTGAGTTCAGGGTTTTAAATCAGGACAAGACAAATGTACAAACTACATGTAGCACATAGTGAGTTCAGGTTTTTACATCAGGACAAGACCATTGTACAAACTACTTGTAGCACATAGTGAGTTTAGGGTTTTAAATCAGGACAAGACCATTGTACAAAGTATTACAGAGGGTTTGGTTTTAGTTCAGGATGCATCAACAGATACAGTTATATAGCAACATTTCAGCTAAAGTTAATGTAAGATTTATTTTCAAGCTGTATGATTCCCCTTAGAGTGATGTTTTGTACAAACCAGAGTGCAGTAATGTGACTTGTGAATGCTGACAAATAGAGCACATTTATGGAATTTAAACATTGACCAGTAATTCATAAAAATTTTGCACACAAAAAAATGGCATTGTAAAATCAAGTTTACAATGGTTTTATTGAGTGACAATACAATACACAAATGTAATTTGAAATGATCTTTATAAGTTTGTTGGCATTTAGTTTTGATTTACAACAGCAAAAAGACACGTTGGCAAAATCATTGGAAATATTAATTATTATAGAATTTATGGACTGTCTGATATAGTTTTAAGAGAAAAGAAAGTTCCTACTTTCTTTGGGATCTAGTTCTTGGATTAAATTACAACTTTACAGGAAATAATTATGTTTTTTCATAATTTAAAGAGATTCTATCATTGCATATGTAATCTTCTTCTGCAAATGTCATACTTTACAACTTTTGATATGGGACTTGTTAAAATATGGTACTTCTTTGCAAAAATGGTGCTGACATTTAAAATATTGATGGATATCCATGTAAAATGCTGCTTCTTATTTCAACAACTGATGCACCTATAAATTACATAATTGTGCAAATCAGAAATATCTGTTTCCATTTAAAATATGTAGCCCACTTGAAATATGACTATATGACACATATATATTTTTAGAATATATGTGCCCATTTGAAATACTGATGCCCATTGCAAATATGTGCATGATTGTGCTCATTTAAAATACTTGTACTCATTTAAAATACTTGCACTCATTTAAAATACTTGTACTCATTTAAAATACTTGTACTCATTTAAAATACTTGTACTCATTTAAAATACTTGTACTCATTTAAAATACTTGTACTCATTTAAAATACTTGTACTCATTTAAAATACTTGAAAAAAAAAAAAAAAAAAAAAAAAAAAAAAAAAAAAAAAAAAAAAAAAAAAAAAAAAAAAAAAAAAAAAAAAAAAAAAAATTACTGTACTCATTTAAAATACTTGTACTCATTTAAAATACTTTACTCATTTAAAATACTTGCACTCATTTAAAATACTTGTACTCATTTAAAATACTTTGTACTCATTTTAAAATACTTGTACTCATTTAAAAATACTTGTACTCATTTAAAATACTTGCACTCATTTAAAATACTTGTACTCATTTAAAATACTTGCACTCATTTAAAATACTTGTACTCATTTAAAATACTTGTACTCATTTAAAATACTTGCACTCATTTAAAATACTTGTACTCATTTGCAACAGATTTGCACATATGAATTATTTTGCCCATTTTAAATTCTTAATTCTGGCCATTTGTGTGCCCATTAAAAATACTTGTGCCCATTTGAGATAGTTTGGGTTCATAATATTGCCATTGTGCTCATTTAGAAAACATTTTATTTGAAAAAAAAACTTGTGCTCATTTAAACATTACTTTAGATACATCTTGCGCAATCAAACTTTTTGACACAAAGACTGAAATTGAATTTTATGTCCAGATCAAGACTTGAACTTATTTAATATTGGGGCAAAGGGAACCAAGTGGTTCAAAAACAGAAAACATTAACACCAGAAGAGTGCAGGCAACCCTAGGAGAGATAGCATTAGATTCAAACTTTGACACAGAACATAAGAAACAGATTTATTGCAACACCAGAAAATAAAAAAAGTTTTTTCATCTGTTCTCCACAGACAATCTAGAGTAAAAAACAAAGCAAACTTGTCTGTTTTAATTAACATCAAGGTACTTAGACAGAAAAAAATGCCAGTTGGATAATAAGGAAGAATAAAACAGTTCCTGTAATCAATTTGGACGAATTACAGAATGGCTAAGTATACTAACACTTTAAGTGATTTCCCCGTACCATCCATTACTTAATATCATACTTCGTTTTCTGTTGTTTGTTGTTGTTTTTTTTTTTTTCAAATAAGAATGAAAAAAGGGGTTGGTACAAGTCATATCCCCCATCTGTTTGAAATCCAGGAGTTTAGATATAAAAAATTTTTTCCAGTGCATTATGATGAAAGATGTGCGAAGAATTTACAAAAAATGAAAAAAAAATTTTTCTGACATAAAATGGATAATTCAATGAAAATAGATTTTACCCGGGGAACTCGAAAATTTTGGGTTTTTTTTTCCCCAAAGAAACCCCCCTGTACAAACAAATTTTTTTAACTACTATAGTTTTTGGGGTCACTTACCCGACACAATAGATTAGTCAACCTTTGCGCTTAAAGCTTAACTGCAAAATTTTTGTTTGCACACCCCCGATTAGCTAGGAAAACAAAAAAATTTTTTTAAATTTTGGGTCCCCTAAAATTCCTTTTAAACGCCCCCGGGGTAAACTTTTCCCAAAAAGGGGGGTTTCCCCCGAAAACAAAAAACTTCCCACCCCTAAAAAAGCAGAATTTCCCGCCAGCTATTTAGGCGTAACCCGTCTAAGGCTTTTTCAGGTTTAAAAATATACAGATTCCTCCTATAAGCGGGAATACGCTGCAAAATATGCAAATTTTTTTAGGAGGAAAAAGGGGGGTAGCAGGAAAAAAAAACCCTCCTTAAAAAAATTAAAAACCAGGAAAAAATCAGTTAAAGAAAGCACTACAGGAAAAAATTCCGCTTAAAGGAAAAATTCTTAGGGGAAAAAAAATCCGCCTAAAATATTTAACTAGGAAAAAAAAAACCTATTTAAAAAAACTCATGCAGGAGAAAATTTTTCCCAAAAGGAAACTAGCAAAAATCCGCCTGGGGAAATAAGTTATTCAATTTTTGATAGTACAAAATAAAGCTAAATTTTTTTGATGGATAAAAACATTTTTTTTTTGGGCTGCGTAAGAATAATTGGAACCCAAAATTGCAGAAGAAATGGGTATCAAAATTTAAAAAAAGTTTTTAAAAAGTTATTTTTATGAGTTTACCTAATGTTTTCTACATTAGGGTGCATGTACAGTACGTAAAGATCAACAAAAAACAGAAAACGATTTAAATTTTTTTTATTACTTGCTTTTGTATTGTTTTAATCCAGGGCAAATTATTTCATTTTTTTTTCACTGTAATGTTTTTTGTTCACCAGTTTTTTTTCTTTTCTTTTCCAAGCTTTAACTGTTTTCTGTTTAACAAATGGTATGTAATACCCTTGCCTGCTCCTCCCCCCCTTTTCTTTTTACACCAGCTTGGACATTTTCTAAAAAAACAAAAAACAGTCATCAGTAAAACACTGCCACCACTATATTTATATTATTGTTTCTTGTAAATTGTATGCATTTAAAAAATTATACATGCATTTAATTCATACAAAACTTAGTTAAAATTTATCTCAAACTTATGAAATTATTAATTTATTTTAAATAATTTTAATTTGGTTTTGTTGCCCAAAATTTACTTTCCTATTTGAGATTGGTTTTATGCTTCATTATCCCATTGTCCCATTTAAAACATTCATTTAAAAATAAAATTGTCATCATTCAAACAATTACTTTTTGTACTCTTCGCAATTAAAAATTCTTTTTACACAACAAAAACTAAAAATTGAATTTTATACCCAACAAACTTTTAACTTATCAAAAATATTGGGCAAAGAGGGAACCAAGTTTTCCCAAAAATAGGAAAACGATTAAAACAGGGTGCAGCAACCCTCCTATAAATAGCATTAATTAAAATACCAGAAAATAAGAAAAGATATCCAACAACAAAAATATTAAAAAATTTGTTCATCTTTCTTCAACAGACTCGATAAAAAACAAAGAATTTGTTGTTTTAATTTAACATCAGGAACTTGGACTGAAAAAATGCATTGACACTGGTGTATATACAGTTCTTGGTTAATCATTGGGTAGAGATTACAGAGGCAAGTTTTTATTTAACCTGTTAAAAAATTTTCAGCGTATCCATGAAATTATATTAATTAAAATCTTTTGTGTGTTAGTTTTTTCCAAATTTAAGATATAGAAAAATATTTTGAAAAGTCATATCACCATCTTTTTAAATAGAGTTAGATATAAAGTTTTTTGTGTTTTTTTAGTGAAAATGTTAGCGTATGTTAGTTTACAAACAATTTATTTAAAAAATTTACAATGAATCAAGGAAAATAATTTTTCTCTAATAATCGATTTATTATACTCCTGTCAATCTGGGTTTCTCCAAATCAAAATCTGTCTAGTAAAAAATTTTTACCTAAGCTTTACGGGTTTGAAAAAACTTACCCGACATAAAAAAATTTAATTAAGTCTAATGTTTGCGCTTTATTTTCAACCCTTACAATATGAAAAAGGTTTTTTTGCACACCGTGATTAGTCTAGGAAAACAAAATATTTATTGGAATTTCGAGCGTTTTCCTTTATAAGGCGGAAACATTTTCAAGGGTATTTTTACAACACATTTTTTCCTAAATCCAAAAATCATTGTAAATACATTTAGTATTAGCAAGTGTTGGTAATAACATTAAAAAGTGTTAAAAGCTTTAAAGTTTACTATGATAAATTTTTGTGTTTACTATAAAATAAAATGGATTCTGAAGGATTTGAATAAAATTATGGATTTACTCATGAGTTCAGCACTGATGAGTAGATTTTTCCCATATCAAAAAGCCTGGGGGGCCTTTATTAGGGTAGGGGCGTTTATAAGGAATTCTACGGTAAGTCTATTATGATAGAAAATAAGCAATCATCGTTTGTCAAAATACATTGTTTGTCAAATTTCTATTACCCTTACAAGCTAAATATCTGTCATATGGGCTTGTCCATTTTTGTGTCGCCTCTACATAGTAGTGGCGACATATAGGGATCACTTCTCCGTCGTCTGTCCGTCCGTCTGTCTGTCCGTCCGTCCGTCACAAAACTTGTCCGGACTACTCCTCATAAACTACTGGTGCAATTTCATCCAAACTTTACAAGAATGATCAGACCAGTCTAGTTTTTGCATATTGTAGCATTTTCCGGTTCAAAATTTTTTTCAGTTATGGCCCCTTTAATAATTTTTTAATTTTAAAATTTGCCGGACTACTTCTCTTTTTCCCTAATGCAATTTCAATGAAAAATTTTCAGGATTGATCTGTAGCTCAAATCCTTGCGATAGCACGGGTTTTCCGGGGTTTAATGATTTTTTGGGCCCAGTTATGGCCTTTATAAAAAAGGGGTTTTTTTTTTGTGTTTGCCAGATACACAAAAGTTGTCCGGACTATCCTCATAAACTACTTGTGCTTTCTCTAAACTTTACAGGAATATCAGTACCAAGTCTGTTGTGCATATTGTCAGATTTTTTGGTTCATGATTTTTGTCAGAGTTATGGCCCCCTTTAATAAATTTTTTTTTTTAAAATTTGTCCGGACTACTTCTCTTTTCCCTATTTCAATTTCAAAGAAAATTTCAGGATTGAAACTGTAGCTCAAGTCCCTTTCGCATATTGCACGGGTTTTCTGGTTGAATGATTTTTTGGGCCCAGTTATGGGGTTTGATAAAAAGGTGTTTTTTTCTGTTGTTGCCAGATACGCAAAAAACATGTCTGGACTACTCCCCATAAACTATTTTGAATTTCATCCAAAATTTACAGGAATATCAGTACCAATCTAGTTGTGCACTGTCCGTTGCTGTTTGTTGTCACAAAAAATTTTTCCCAAATGAAATTGGCCATCATGAGGCGACACATGTGATTACTGATCGCTCTTGTTCAATGTTAAGAAGAATTTCCATTGTCTAAAGGGTAAATTTCCAAAACATGAACTGACTGAATATAGCATAGTGCACAAATTACCCTTACAAGCTAAATATCTCATATGGGCTTGTCCATTTTTCAATGTTAAGAAGAATATCCATTGTCTTAAGGGTAAATTTCCAAAACATGAACTGACTCACTGAATAGCAAATGTATAAGCGCGTCAATGAAAAGGATTGCACGGCTGTGCTGATATTTTGACGTGGCATCATTTATTTTATACAAACATAGCGTAAAGACGAGCTAAAAGTTAGCATGTCAATGAAAAATTGATTCTTTTGCACTTTAAACAGTCTTTGATGAATAGAAATTATATTCATGTAGGTTTATAACTGAATTTATTGAATTTGTTGAATAAAATAATATTTTGCTCGTATAATATAATTTTATTCACATCGTTCAATAAAATTCAGTATTAATTGAACATTACCTTTTAGGTTTGTGCTCGCTTGCACTGGTTTGCACTAGTTGCATAAGTAAAGTTAGTGGCCGCTACCAGAGTAAGCATAGGTAAAGTTAGTGGCCGCTTCCAGGGTAAGCATAGGTAAAGTTATAGTGGCCGCTACCATAAAGTAAAGGTAATGAGCTTTTTTTCTGGCATATATTAAGATGTTACAGATACAGCAAATGTAAAATGATTAAGATTGTTAATTATGATAACCATCTGTCACAAGAATAGGTCACTTAAATCATTTAAAATTTTATGTGAAAAAGAATAAAGAAATAAAATGATAAGTTGAGACTTCGGGTGACTTCTTTCATTTCCTTTTCTCTCCTTCAATACAATAGGTGCTTTGTAAAAGCAATTTTGATTAACGCTCTTTTCAAATGAACACAATTAGTCCAAAGAACAAATTTATCTTTTTTTCCTTTCTTTATTAACCCAAAGAGCAAATATTGATTGAAACGTGCTTAAGTAAGATGATACTTCATTAAAACTGTCGGAATAAAAAAATGCAAATTTGCTTTAATAGTTCTTTATGGACTTTTAACTCAGCTATTGTTTACTTGCATAATGATATGTGTGGATTTGTGGGAAATAATGAAAGTTTATTAAACTTCAGACATTATCTAATGACTTATTTGCATAAAACAGTTTTTTGTATTCTCCTTGAATGAAATACAAAATGGGAGAAAAAAAAAGAATAGGGAAAAAGCTCATTTAAAATTATTGATTTAGGGTTGAAAATATTTAAGATTTAGTTATAAGTCTTTGCTTAAGATTCTGCACTATATGATTTTTTACATTTACTGTGATAAATATCATAAATGGAATTGTCCATCTTTCAATCTTGATAAAAACATTCATTATTTTCAGGGAAAATTTCAAAATATATATACTGAATAGTGAACAGTGCAGATATCTATGTGCCTGGCCATGGTCTGCACTGGTCATATGGTCTGCACTGGTCACATGATCTGCACTGGTTGAATATCTTCCTATTTCCCTTCGCGGCGTGAACGTCGCTAGGAATTAGGCATAGGTCACACCAGATGAGAAGACCTCTGTTGCGGCTCTACGATCGGCAATGTTGCGAATTAAGTCTTCTGTTGCAGGTTCTACGACCAGCGACGTAACAGAGGCCGATAGTCTTGGACATATGGGAAACCCGGGTGCCCAGTATAAATAAAACTAAACACACAACACGATCTGCACTGGTCACATGATTTGCACTGGTCACATGATTAGCATCTATTGCTGCCAGTAGGCTATGGTTTTATTTCTTTGCCACCATTGGTGGATTAAAATATGTCAGTCAGTAAATGATCTTATTAGATATTTGGACATAAATCATTGGACAGCAAGAAGTTTCTTGACAAGTAATCATGCTGTAATTGACAAATGATCATTCTGTAGTGATTTTCTAGTGATCATTACTAAGAAATCATACATAGTGATCATAACAAAAAGATTATTAACTAGAAATCATTACCTAGTGAGCATTATGTAGTGATCATTACCAAATGATTTAGCTGGTGATCTTTAGCAAGTGATCATTACCAAGTAGTTATTAGCTAGTGATCATTAGCAAGTAGAAATTAGCCATAAGTCATCATTACCAAGCGTTCATTTAATCCTTATGGTCATTATGAAACAATAATAAGCTAGTGATCTTTAGCAAGCGATCATTAGCAAGTGATCATTACAAAGTAGTTACTAGCTTGTGATCATTACCAAGAGATTTTTAGCAAGTGATAATTACCAAGAGATTTTTAGCAAGTGCTCAATACCAAACATTCATTACCTAGTGATCATTACCAAGCAATAATTAGCTAGTGATCTTTAAAAAGCAATCATTAGCAAGTGATCATTACAAAGTAGTTATTAGCTTGTGATCATTACCAAAATTTTTTAGCAAGTGATCATTACCAAGTAGTTAGCCAGTTATTATTACCAAGCAATCATTAGTTAGTGATCATTACCAAGTGGTTATTACCTTGTAATCATTACTTTGTAAGCAAATGATCTTGACTGACCAGATATCTTTATAAGCAAATTATCTATACAGACAAGAAATCTTTATATGCAAATGATCATTACTGACCAGAAATCTTTATAAGCAAATGATCATGACAGACGAAAAATCTTTATAAGCAAACATCTTTTTAAGCAAATGATCTTTAATTTACAGAACATTAACGAAACAGATCAGGAATCTTTATAAGCAAAATTTAATGATTATTACAGAATAGACCTGAAATCTTTATAAGCAAATGATCATTACAGACAGAAAAAAAATCTTTATAAGAAAAAGATTGCTACAAATTAGAAATCTTTATAAGTAAATTATCGTTGCAGGTGAATCTTAATAAACAGTTGTCTATAATATCTTAACTGTCCCTTCTTGCTGAATTGTCTTTATAAATTACTAAGCTGTCTTTCAAACAGAAAGCTCAGCAATATATCTTTATAAGCAAGTTATTCCCATTACCACATTGTCTTTATGATTAGCAACTTGTTTGTTTTCATTTATTTATCAAGTTTATAAGGCAAGTGCTCTCTTGAGAATTTGGGATATTATTAATATGTTGATAAAATAAATAGAATAGAGATAAATAATTGTTATACTTATTTATTGATATTTTTTACAAGCAAATGATATTTTTTGTCTTTTTAAACAAAAAATTAAATTAAAATAGGTTTGATATTTTTGCTTATTCAATCATTATAATAAAGGTAATAAATGTGTGAAATAATTTGTTTATGCATATTTTGGCAGAAATCACATTTTAACCTCTTTACATCATTTATTAAATATAAAAGAAATATTAAAGTTTTATAGACACAATTACATGATTGTATAGGTTTGCAAAATAGTGTGAAAATAAATATTATAGAAAAATTGAAATAAAATTTCTCTGTAGAAAAATAAAACTTCAACACTTACTTCTTTATTGATTGCTCCTGTTGTTTTACTCCATGAAAAATGTTACAAATAAAAATAAATATCGTAAAGAGTTAATATCCTATACCAGTCAGTGTAATCAAAGTGGTACAAGACAAAATAATCTCTCATCCAAAGCAACACACTGAAAATTTTCTGTAATCTCTAATGCAAAGTTTTGTTACAGAATATTAGCACGACCAATACACCAAACAGTACTGTAGCTTCTGTGATACTAGGATAGAAGATAGTTCATAGAAGATAGTTCGCTAGAACTGGTGAAATACACCTATTCTGCAATGATACAATTATTGTGAGAATCACTCCTTGAGTTTCACAGGTAGCAAAATCTGGCAACAGCTGAAATAGTCCTGTGCCTTACTGCAACAATAAATCCTAATTTCCCTGGTTCTCTCATATGCGATGGCTTCACATAGTCGAGAAATTTCATTCCACAGCTCGATACAAGCTGTGCTCTCATATGACTCGGATTTTTTTAATCAAGTACAATTGTGTTACAGCGATTAATAAAAATGTTAATATAATAACAAGTTTTGTGTGGAAAGCGTGATAGTACTTGAACGTTAATTTGATTTTGAGGTATGAAACTTGCACCACCTTGCATATTCATGTAAAGTAAACATTATCACAATGCCACATAAAACTTGCACCTTTTAACAGTTCCATTTGATAATGATCATAGGTAATTTTATCATTTTTGGATGGATGTTTTTTTCCCTCATCTGTAGCATTCACTTGTGTACCTGATAGAAATCAAGAAATGAAAATTTTGATTTTCAATATTATATGTTATTGCTATTCGATATTAAATATAGTGGACTGTTATAGTGTCTATATACATATGTAAATGGGCAGCATGCCTCCAGATTAATGCTTATTTTCATGAAAATTTTGAAATCATGAAAATGTATTTAAAAATGAAATATTTTGAAGTGAACAAAAAAAGTAATTAACAAATTGCAAATGGCTCTAACAATACATGTAAATTATCAAAAAGAAGTAAAAGTATGCAAAAATAGCCTAATTCACGCAGAAGAAATATGGTGGTAAGTACCGCAAAATCAGTCATTAATCACACATAACATGTAAATTATCACTTGAATCTTGAATCTTTTACTTTTCTTAACATCTAAACACATTTTTCTCAAGTCTGAACATTCAGGATGGAACCTGTTTGCAGCCATACTTATTTTTAATATTTTGCTATTCAAACCATCATAGGACAGTCAGGATAAGTTTATGTCACAGTTTCAGAATATAAGAATATAAGAGTTTTTTTTTTTTCTATAATAACAATATAGAAATTTATGTAGTATTCAAGGGTTTTAACTCATATGTTCAAGGATTATAAATGTATATTGAACACTAAAATAGGAGCATGGTTTCTGTTGTGAATAGAGTTGAACTCCTTTTGGAAACTGTAAATTTTACCAATAGACTAACTCCGGAATGAAGAATATTTTAGTTTGTTCCCAGCTAGTCTGTAGGTACAAACAAACTTTTACAGTTACAGCTTTGAAAACAAGCTAATCTATTGTGATGGGTAGTGCACTGTGAAGCTTTAATGGTGAAAGTTTGTATGTACCTACGGATAAGCTGGGGAAAAAACCCACATTTACCGGATTCCGGATAACATCTTTTAAATCAAAGTACAGCCTTGGTATTAAGAAGCAGAGAGGAATGCATGATATCTTGGACAGTATGGTTATAGCTATGTAGCAATGGTCCACTAGTGATGAATTACAAGTCCAAAAATGAATTATGAAAATACACAAAAGAAGCCAAAATAATAACACGCAAAAGGAACCAAAGGGATACTGAAGAAAAGAAAACACACCAAGGGAATGAAAAACACAAAAGGAATTAAATCATAGAAGGATATAAACAACAACCAACAACGCAAATAAACAAAACCACCCAAGTTGCATAATGTAAAGCATTATGTAGGTGTAAGAATATTGCCTTGAAACTCAGTTTGAACCCCATTATAATTATTATTTTTGTTGGCATGACATTAAGCTGTCACTTAAAAATCCATTCTGATTGAACTTGTCTACTTGTTTGAAACAGTTTTCTAATTAAAATGTCTGTTATAGGAACAGTTTGTGACATTTGAATATGGTCACAGCTGTGTGAACTAATTTAATGTTGTAAAGAAATAAAAGAAGGTACATAAGTTAATTACATGTTGTCACTATTGTCCAGAAAGATTTTAAAGAAATAGTGATCAAGTTTCTCACTGATATTCTTGCATATCAGACTGGTGTTTCCGTTAGTTTTACCCATGCCGGAACCTTTATATGGCATGGGGGGTGCCAGATGAGTCGCATGCTATACAATGGCATGCTAAGTTAGGATGATGTAATTTCGCCAATGTGAATGAAGTTGTAATTTTGTATGCTGTTGTAAGAAAATAGCTCCGGTGTAATGACATAAACTTCCATGGAAAATAGTTTTCGATCCTAACTGGAACATATTTTACAGATGTTATCATTCTATGTTTTCTCAAGTTACAGTTAAACCGGCCAGGCTGTCAAGAAGTTCACCTGAGTACTTACAACAAACGTGTATTATACTTCTGTACATGCCAGAGCAAAGGTACAGTGGGAATGACAATATAAGTATAATCAATCATCCAAAATTAATTGTGACCTCCACTGCCTTGGAATTGAACCTGGGTTGCCCGATTCACAGTCCAACACTCTACCAATTGGGCTACGTAACTCGATGGTTAAATGATTGTTTTGGTTTTAGAGATTTTCTCTTACAGCATTGACACAAACAAAACATCGCTCCAAAGCTATATGGTGACTATGTTTGAGCCATTGAAGAAGCGGCTTCTAAAATTGCTCCAATGTCCAATCGTGGATGCCTTGAAAAACGGTGATGAAACACAAGCGAACAAAACTTTGATACTAATATTTTTTGTATAGTGATCATATTCAAAATGTCTTAAATCTTGCCAAAGTATGAAAAGATATCAAAAAAGCATTTAATACCATTCATGAAAATTGTCTCATTTTAAGGAAAAGAATAACTATAAGAAAAGAAATTTTTTTTTGAAAATTTATTTGTGATTAATATAAAATCATATAGCATTTTATCTTGAGAACACTGGTACAAGAATGTTATAATATGTGAATTTTTGTGGAATTTTCTTCCTCTTCTAATTAATTAGTTGTGTTAAGGATTGTAAGAATGAAACCAATGGTATGATTTGTGGGGGAATCAATCATAGGATTTAAGATATTTCCAGTGTGCATTCTTGAGCATATGTGTAAGCATGAATAAAAGCTATTTATTACAGCTTTAAGATAATTGTATGCACATGTTATTGTATACAATGCATCTTCATTATCTATAGAGATTAAGCATTTTCAAAGGGACTGTTTAGTGTTTATTGTACTGATATTATGGTTTATTCATTGAGTTGTTTAGTTTACAGTAAATAATTATAAGTATATTAGGTGGTCTCACATAATCTACTGGTATCCATTTTTTTGAAACTGGAAATTTTAATAATATTGTTAAAAGAGATTGATGGTTTTATGGAGGTTTGAAGGTGTCTCTAGATCTGCCTCTCAACCCAGTAATTTTGGGTTCGAGCTCTAAAGTGGTCATGACCAGGTTTTCATATTGGTGCTACCAGTACTGGTTAGTTTCTGAGGATTAGTGTGTTCAAAAGTGATTCTTCGACATCAAGTTTTACTAAATATTTTTAAAAAACTAAACATGTTAAGACAGCCTGAAAATGAAATCTAATTATAAACTTGAGTTGAACATACAAGTAGTGAATTAAATATTATTTATAAACACAATCTGAAAATGATGTGATAATAGTTAATAAACCTTAACATATCCTTATGATAAAACATAATAGCTGATATAATTTACTCCCATGAATATTGTACTTATACATGTACATTACTTTATGATAAAAATAATAGATGCCAGATATAATTTTTTGGCATAAACCTTTTTACTTATGCATAATACCTTATGATGAAACATAGTAGCTATTATAATTTACTCCTACCAAAATTGTACTTATGTTGGTAACTGTGATATTGGTAAGCAGTCATGACATGTCAGTGTACTGTGAATGACATCAATTTGATGCCTGTGTGATAAAGGAAAAAGCTCTTACATTTTACTCCCTTTTTTGTCTGTTGAATATTTAAGAGAGGTTTTCAATTGTAATGTGTTAAGTGAAATATAATGTTCGTGCATTATATATTTTTACTGTGTGATAATGGAATAGAATCCCTTACATTTTACTCCCTTGTTTTGTCTTCTGAATATTTCAGAGGTTTTGAAAGTCATATTAAATTGCTATAATATGATAAGTGGAATATACAGTCATTGCATTATATATTTGGTTACAGGAATACGATACAAAAATCAAGAAGATTCAAAGCTTTTTTTTTAGATGAATTTAGTAACTTTATTCATAGCAATCCAATAAAAAGGTAACAGCTTAAGGGTATTAGAGCTCAAAGCAGCTTTTACGCAAAGTATTTCAATTGTTAAATCATGCAATCCTGTCAACATGTGCAGGCTTTATAAAATGTATAGGAAAAAACGTTCAGATTTCTTTTTCTATTGTTCAGAGTGACTTCAAGTATTTTGTTATAAGAAACTTCTGTAGTAACCTTGATGTAACAATATTGTATGCAGCGCCATCTGTTGTTGATGAATTGTTTAAAAATTCTCATAAAATGTGTATTTGTATGTACACAGGTCGATTGAATTCTTAAATAACAAAATAATTAATGATTAGAAAATGTCTATATGAAATGTTTTGTATTCATGATAGTTTGTTAATATCAAGTCTGTGAAGGCTGACAGTTAGTATAGGTTATATACAGAGTTTTAAGAAATTAATTTTTGAGCGAACAAAGTGTCGAGGTGAGAAAATTAGTTTTTTAAAACTCTGTATATAACCAGTATAACTGACTTACAGTTAAGCCCTGCCCATGCAAATCGAGTGCATTATGTAAATAGGTGGAGTCTATTAAATCGGCTTTTTTTAGTATAAATTTAATACAGTTGAGTTAGTACAGCACTGTATGGTAAATATTTCAGCAACATTTAAACAAAATAGAGCAATTTCATTGGCAGACATACTTTGGCGAACTGTAACAGAAATGAAAGTCAGAAGTAATGTTTGCTATTGGTTATTTTTTATTTTATTTCTAACTTAACTAGATAATAATGGTAAAAAGTTCAATGATAAAAAAATCATATTGTTTTAAAACAACATTTCTAGTAAAATGTACTGAAAACTTTATGCTGTCAGCTTGTGTAATACACGTATGTGTGTTTTGTAGAATCTTCAAAATGCGGGTATTACACCACTAAGTTTTAGTGGTCCGATTAAAATATATTAGTGCCTGCTCACTTTTCTTTTTTGTCCGTCAATGAACATCATTGTGATAGAATATTTAAGTATAAGCTTCTTTGTTATAGAATTCTGACCACTGGCAAAACTGATTGTGTATGAAATTAAGATTTGCCACTTCATAACATTGAAAATGACACTTTTGCATTGTAACAACAATATGTTAGAGCTTTTTTTGATAGAAAAACTCAAATGTATGTTATTTTGTATATTTCTAGGTTCTGTCCTTCACTAGAGTCAAAGATTTTAAGATTTCCTGGAAGAAAACATAGGGTTTGGCTGGAACCAGAAGGTAACAATTGATCATTTGATTTAAAAATTTCAAATTTGCAATTTTTAAAACACCCTCAGTACTACTTTATAATTTTAATTGCCTGAGGCAGTGCTTGCTAAATTGTTGAGCCTATTGTGTCATATGAACTTAAAACCTGCTGGACAGGTTAGCTCCCATTTCTGAAACTTGCATTTAAATGAAGCCTGTGCTTACTTCTCTTTGCTTAATTCTAGTAATTCAAAGGATATATAAAGCTACATTGTATCATCTTTTGAAATTATTTTTATGAAATTCGTCATCAGTAAAATTATATTGTTTCCATAATCATATGGCTGACACTCGATAGAGTTAAAATTGTTACATAGAATTGTTTTAACACACATGAATATTGTATGTAAACACCCGAACAAAATATTTTACTTTTACTATTTTAAGTAGAGTTTCGCTCCAACTGTCAAGCAATGATTTCATATATGCGCCATTTGCTTTTAAGGCAATATATTATGATTATATTTCTTTCATACAAGCATTTTGGAAGTACTCTTTTTAAAACTGAGCGGCAGATGTTAGGTAGCTTTATATAGCTGGAGACTTCTCCAAAATTACAAATGGACAGAGACCGCCTCCGTGGTCGAGGGGTTAGAGTTGATGACTTCTAATCCAGTTACCTCTCTGGCGTGGGTTCGATCCCCGGGAGATGCTTTGGTAGTTTAGCGCAGAGGAAGGGAGTCTAGTACTGGTGTAACTCTCCAGGAATGATGGATAGGAAACTACCCGCCTATATAACTGAAATACTGTTGGGTAAAGGCGTAAAATGAAACAAACAAAAAAAACAAATGGACAGTTAAAAATCATCATAGTGCCAGTGAATTGTAACATAATTTCCCTGAGGAACTGATTTTTATTAGTTAATGACCTAAGATAACTAATTTTTATATTATATAAAATTATTAGGCTGATTTACTGTAGATAAAGCTTAGCTTTTTTGTCATGCCTACAAGACCTTCCCTATCATTTTGTAATGAACTTGAGCTACTTTGAATTTGGAAGAGTCCATTTTCAGTTTTAGAGATTTCATTACAAAATATTTGAAAATAGAGCAGCCAATTGAATATGATAAAGGGAAGGCAAGGTCGTAAGTGTTTGTGATGTCTGCCTTGGTGGTTTAAACCTTTTGGTGGTCTCATAAAACCTGAGTGCACTGTCTTAGTCCAAGGAAGCAAATTGGACAGTGGTTGATATATGTTGCAAGAACTTGCTGAAATGTTTATGCTATATTACAGTTATAATGTACATGTAGGCAGAATTACATTTTTTTTAAATGTTAATTATATCAATGTACATATAGGCAGAATTACATTTTTTTTTAAATGTTAATTATATCAATGTACATATAGGCAGAATTATTTTTTTTTTAAATGTTATTTATATCAATGTACATATAGGCAGAATTATATATTTTTTTTAAATGTTAATTATATCAAAGAGAGTCTTCAACTTTGGTATCTTTTGGTATCTTTTACTTATTTATTTATTATGTATCTTTGGGTTAAATTCCATACACCATCTAAAAATGTACAGACAAGACTGATGTAAATTAGAACAAGGCTTGATCTCCTGACGTTTCCCATTATAGAAACCTTTTTTGTTAAATATTAATGATAATCTTATTGTCCAGTCAGGCAGTGTTTGATTGTACAATCCGATGGGGTGGGTTTTTTTCTCTCTATATTCAAAAACGTCCGGCTGTAGAAGGAGTTTCCATTGCCTGACGTTCCATTACAGGAACCTATTGTTAAGTGTCAATGATTATTATTATCGTCCAGTCAGTTTTTGATTACGCAATCCATTGTTTTTTGTCTATAGAAGTCCAGCAGATGAATGAGGAATGAGATGGGGGGGGGGGGGGGGGGGTGGAAAGACAGATTTATCTTGATATTGGTTCATGATAAGATGTCAGCAAACTGATACTGTCTGATGGAATTGCCCAGACATTGATTTATTTCACTGTATAGAAAATCAAGGGTGTGTATGTAAATTATAGTAATAGAAACACTGGTTGATAATGGGGTTTTCGCTCCAAAAAAAGTAAATCTGTTATTTCTTAAATATCAAGAATTATCCTTTAAGGCCATAAAATCAAATACAGTTGAAGCTTCTGCTTTGTGAACGATTGTCTTTTTTGTTGAATTGTCCATACAGATTTGTCTTTATGCTCCCTAAAAAAATTTGGGGAGCACATAATTATACTTTATCCATTTGGTGTTCCTATTGTACTTTCCTACAGTTTCTCTTAGGAACTTTATCTTCCATTCCCTTTTATGGTCTTCTTACATTGGATGTAGTTTTGGGTGACTTGAATCAAGGTCAAGGTCATGCACTGGTGCAAAAAAAAAGACTTTCAAACTTTTTTTCTCATACAGCCTCTATATATATATTGATTGATGTCCTTCATACCAATGTTAAGTAGATATCTTTGATGGTTCCCTATAATAGAGGTAGAGTTAGGGGCCATTGGATTCACGGTCACCGATGCTTAAAAATATATTTATTTGCTCATACATATACATTAATCATGTGTATGACAAATGTGTATGACAAATTAATTTCATATCTGGTACAAGTATTAGTAATACTATCTCTGAATAAAGATAACCCTGTTAATAAAGGCCATCTTTTTTGATAACCCTTTATTGATAAGATGGAATAAAGTTGTGGTCTTTAACGATTGAGCATGGCTATGGTCTAGTGAACATTTGTGCCAAGTTTTATCAGTATTGATGCATTTTTCTTAGTTTCATAGCAGTTTGAACTTGTTACAGGACTGCTTTTCAATGAAAACGGACATTTTTCGCAATACACTAATGGGGTAAAAGGTTAACATAGGTTTGACTATAATAGATATTTATAGTTCATTTGTTATTCTATAAATGACCTAATGATCCTTTTTTGAATGATTTTGTTTGCAATCTTCAAAAAAACTGCATGTAAATAACTTGTTTAACTTCTCCTTTCTGTAAATATTGGAAATTAACAGTTTTTGTGGCATTTACTGTTCCTGAAATTATTTTGATACCAGTTTAATGGGGGATTTTTTTTCTGTAACAGAACAATCAATATTATAAAATAGATGCAATATTGTTGATGATAGAAAAGATGTCTGGGCAATTTATTTCAGTTCTTGACTGGCAAGTTTTCTATTTTATAGAATCCCTGAGGCCGGTAGAAATATTGTTAAGGTCTAATAGCCTTATAAACAATTAATTTTCTTTCCATTTTTTGAGACTGCACAAGAATTAGTAGTATGATGCCTATTTTTTTTTTCTTCTCAGAATACTATTTTTTTTTCTCAACCACAGTGTTTCACTTAGGAACTTATGTGAGGAAGTTTGTAGTTACACAAAAAGTAAGGTCAATACTGGCACAAATTCCAGGACCACAATATTCTTAATTAATTTTCTTAAAGTATTTTTGTTGTTTGTGTTTATTTTTTTTTAAAGTTTTTTATGCTCCCCCATTATATATATGCATGTAGTTGCAGGTCTGTCCTTCCTTCCTTCCTTCCTTCCTTCCTTCCTTCCTTCCTTCCTTCCTTCCTTCCTTCCTTCCTTCCTTCCTTCCTTCCTTCCTTCCTTCCTTCCTTCCTTCCTTCCTTCCTTCCTTCCTTCCTTCCTTCCTTCCTTCCTTCCTTCCTTCCTTCCTTCCTTCCTTCCTTCCTTCCTTCCTTCCTTCCTTCCTTCCTTCCTTCCTTCCTTCCTTCCTTCCTTCCTTCCTTCCTTCCTTCCTTCCTTCCTTCCTTCCTTCCTTCCTTCCTTCCTTCCTTCCTTCCTTCCTTCCTTCCTTCCTTCCTTCCTTCCCTTCCCTTCCCCTTCCCTTCCCTTCCTTTCCTTCCGTGGTCGAGGGTAGAGTCTATGACTTCTACATGTAATCCAGTTACCTCTCTGGCGTGGGTTCAATCCCTGGGAGATGCTTTGGTAGTTTAGCACAGAGGAAGGTATTCTAGTACTGTTGTAACTCTCCAGGAACGATGGTTAGGAAACTACCTGCCTATGACTGAAATACTGTTGGGAAAAGGGGTAAAAA
Source organism: Ruditapes philippinarum (assembly GCF_026571515.1). Taxonomy (NCBI): domain Eukaryota; kingdom Metazoa; phylum Mollusca; class Bivalvia; order Venerida; family Veneridae; genus Ruditapes; species Ruditapes philippinarum. The sequence continues at coordinate 90,753 of NW_026865737.1, forward strand.
TGAAACAAACAAACAAACAAATCCTTTCTTCCTTCCCTCCCTCCCTCCCAATAGGCTAGTATGGCATCTGCATGGCAAATAGGGCACCAGTATCACAAATAGGGGAACCAATTTGACAATATATAACACTATCACAACAGACTTAGCATGGCAATAGCACAGCAAATAGGGCACCTGTATGACAAATGGGCAATAGCAAAGCCAAAGCTTAAAAATGAGATAGGGACAATAGCAGTAGTCAAACTTAAAGTCTTAGAGTAATTTAGAGGATTGACATGATTAAACCTTTGTTTTAGACACTAATACTGCCTTGTATTTCTATTTTGGTAATGCACTGTTATCATTCTCAATAATCATGGATTACTCTTTGATCATGAAACAACCTTTACAATTGAAATAAGAAGTGTTATAGTACAATATAAACAAGATTTGTTTAATAATGCTACAGAATTCTGTGAATTGCAGACAATCAAAATTTGATTTGTCATAATTGACAGAAGATAGTTTTAAAAAAGAAAATCATATACCAGGCATGATTGATCAATATTGCCTATATTAAACAGGGTAATTATAGCCCCCTTTGTTTATTGTCGCTGTTCCTGGATGGCGACAAGACTTGACAATTTCCACCTTTACACCGCATGCCCTAGCGAGCCAATCAGAATGGAGAATTTAATACCACTTGATAACAATAATGGATGACAAAAGACCTCAAAAGGGGAGCCTGGGTGGCACGCCATCTGCCATGTTTTTTGTGTCGGGTTACCTTTAATGTAAAAAGTTGAAATCTTTATGTGCAGAAAAAATACCAGTGTGTAGGCTCCTGCGGGGTAAACAATGTTTGGAATGTTTGTTTTCATAGAAGGAAAAGCTCTATTGTTAAGGATAGGTTTTATTTCATGAAATGATTTTATTTTCCGAAATACTCGGCTGAACTGCGATTCCTAGCTAATGGAAATGCTTATCCTTGTTTTTACACAGAATTTCTTTGTTTGTCATAAGTCACTAATAATGTACATGTTTATTGTATTTTTCAGGGTTTGACAGTGACCTGATATATCCTAATGGCCTTGGTTGTACTATGCCAGTAGAATATCAGCAACAGATTATCAATTGTATTAAAGGCCTTGAAAATTGTAAAATTCTTAAACCTGGTAAGCTTTGTTGTTTTTTTCTTGAAATAAACATTTGAATTATCTGTCTAGGTCAAGTAGTCATTTATTGAGTGATAAAAAATAATCAATGATTGTTTTATTTGAATTTGATCGTTCATGTAGAAATGGATTTAATTTTCAAAATTATGTAATATTATAAGCATATTTAAACATTGTAAATGTTAGGTAAAATATGTTAAAAAAAATGTTCTTTCAGGGTAAATAAACAGAACATTAGTGGGTTTAAATGTATTTTTAGCTGGACCAACCAAAGAATAGTGAGAGCTATTGTACTCACCCAGACGTCGGCCTCGCAGGTTACAGTTCCATTAGGTTTTTTGTGTTTAAGTTGGTATCTTCAAAACTACTGAAAGGAATGAAACTTCACGCACATTTGAGAGCATAATAATAGGGCACTGGCCAAGGCCCTTAACTCTAACATGGATTTTGACAGAATTATGGCCCTTTTTTTAACTTGTATAATTTGTTTTCCAGGTTATGGTGTAGAGTATGATTTTATAGATCCACGTCAACTTAAACCATCACTGGAAACATTACTTGTACAAAACCTGTTTCTGGCTGGACAAATAAATGGTACAACAGGCTATGAGGAGGCTGCAGCACAGGTTTGTAGTTAACTCAAAAATATTTGAGCCGCGTCATGACATTACCAACATAGTGTGTTTGCGACCAGCATGGATCCAGACCAGTCTGCGCATCCGCGCAGTCTGATCAGGATACATGCTGTTCGCTTACCAACTCTATTACAAGTAGAGAAACTGATAGCGAACAGCATGGATCCTGATCAGACTGCGCGGAGGCGCATGCTTGTCTGGATCCATGCTGGTCGCAAACGCATAATGTTGGTTTTGTTGTGACGCAGCTCATTTCTTCTTTCACACTTTATTTGGGCTGTAGATACATGGACCTTTCTTACTTTGAGTGGAGTAAGGTGTCACTTGTCAGGTTGCCAAGGTCAATGTTACCAATGATAAAAATAGATTTTAACACCTCCTCTTGCAGCATGTATTTATTCATTGACTGATTTCTTTCATATTTAGTAGTTAAATACCTTAGTTGGTCCTCTAAGCTTGAGGTGTAGGAAGTGGTTACATGTGTGAACGTTAAGATTTTTACACTGTTACTTAATAAGGCCTGCTTTTATTTAGGTCTTATTCATAACTTAGGTGGTCCTCTTAACTTTGACTGGACATTGTAGTCTCTTGGGTCAAGGTCAAGGTTACCAGTGATATCTCTTCTTTCACGATATTTGTGGGTTTCTTTTAGGAATTTTTGTTTCATAAAGATCAAGACAAATCTGGAGGTGTGCTGCTTTAACATTCTTGCCTGTAAATAATTCATTTAATGAGCCCATTGTCTGGAGAATTTTGTTTATATTTGGAGACCAAATTGTGTCTGAAGAGATACATTAAAGTGCTCTTTGGTTTGTTAAATGTCCCCATTGACCTCATGAAATTTTGTCCTGCATTTATCCAAACAGACTAAAATATAAAATATCAGTGTCTGTCATTCAAGAAGATTGCCTTGATTTCATTGTGTCTATGGAATGGCATATTTAGTGAGGTTTTAGTGACTTGAGGTTTTTCTTCTTCTAAAACTTGTTGAAAAGTATTTTTTATTGATGCTTAACCTGCAGGAAAAGTAAGTGATTAGTCTTTTCCACCATTATACAGCCAGGCCAGTCTGCATACCAGTGTGCAGTCTGAACTGGTGGTGGTGGTGTTGGTAGTTTTCACTCCGGATCACGGCTGAGTAAGCCACATTGAATTTACCAGAGCTCATTTCAGCCACCGCATCATTCCTAGGCAGGCTGTCAAGCAGTTTACCAGTACTAGTTACCTTCACTTTTGCAAGGAACTGATTACTCATGTACATGCCAGAGCAGAGGTACAGTGCAAATGGGGGGGTTAGTATTTTTGTTAGGTTATTATTACTTGTTATAAACTTATTTGTTGGCCTGTTGGTTTAAAATCAATTGTTACCATTACTTATGTAATGTTGTCATCTTTTTCACCAGTGACAATTTCTTTTGATATGAATTTTCTTTGCCACCCAAAACAAAAACAACAAGAGCACCGCTAGGCGGAGTATTATATGCCTGAAAGTGTGTTGTTGTTTTTTTTAAGTGAGGATGAAGCATTTGTAAGACATGGGAATTCTATAAAGTATTACCTCCTTCAAATAGTAATCCTCCTATAAAGTTTGAATATTGTGGGCCAAATGGAACTTAAGTTATGCTCCGGAATCTGTTTTCAGTTTTAAGATAATAGTGACCTTTAACTTTGACCTTGTGACCCCAAAATCAATAGGGGTCTTCTACCGAATATGGACAATCATCCTATGAAGTTTGAATATTGTGGGCCAAATGGAACTTAAGTTATGCTCTGGAAACTGTTTTCAGTTTAAAGGTAATAGTGACCCTGACCTTTGACCTTGTGACCCCAAAATCAATAGGGGTCTTCTACCCAGTATGGACATCATACTATGAAGTTTGAACACTGTGGGTCAAATGGAACTTAAGTTATGCTCCGGAAAATGTTTTCAGTTTTAAGGTAAGAGTAACCTTGACCTTTGACCTTGTGACCCCAAAATCAACAGGGGGTGTCTTCTACTCAATATGGACAATAATCCTGTGAAGTTTGAACACTGTTGGCCAAACCGCCTCCGTGGTCGAGGGGTTAGAGTCGATGACTTCTAATCCAGTTACCTCTCTGGCGTGGGTTCGATCCCCGGGAGATGCTTTGGTAGTTTAGCGTGGAGGAAGGTAGTCTTGTACTGGTGTAACTCTCCAGGATCCATGGTTAGGAAACTACCCGCCTATATGACTGAAATACTGTTGGGAAAAGGCGTAAAATGAAACAAACAAACAAACAAACTGTGGGCCAAATGGAAACTAAGTTATGCTCCAGAAACTGTTTTCAGTTTTAAGGTAATTGTGACCTTAACCGTCGACCTTGTGACCCTAATATCATTAGGGGTCTTCTACCCAATATGGACAATCATCCTATAAAGTTTGAATATTGTGGGGCAAATGGAACTTTAGTTATGCTCCAGAAACCAAATTGCTAACGAACGGACGTCCTTTCATTTGTATTCTTGCTGGGTATTTTAGTGTAAAAAAGTACCAAAAAAATACATAAAAATTCATTAAAAACACTCAACAATACATATGGAATGAGTAGGATTGGTAGTAGTTATTTTGTACCCATCATATGTGTGCTCAGACAGAAATCATCCAAACATGGACTTTTTACATAAATCTGCATGTTCTTGATACATTAATTTCATTAGATTTAGAATAATGTGGAGCTTGCAAAACAGAGAATTTACAAGGGGTCAGAGAGTATTATTTCCTATATTGATGTGAAGATGACTGAGCTCAAATGTTTTCTTGGTTATTAAAGTAGAAAAAATAAGTTATTTAAAGCCCTATCATTTTTAGTTCTTTAAAAACTTTTTTATTTTGGTATCTTGTTACAGTTTTGAAAAGATATACTGATTTGCCCTATAAATGAACTATCTATGCTCTGTTGGCAATTGGTAAAATTACAGTGAATTAGTATTGTGTATGGAAATCAAGATACTACACTTTACTGCATGTTAAGTGCTACTTTCCTCCATTGTTTAATTTACATCTAGCATGCTCTAAATCCATTATTAGAACATTATTAAATGCATGTTTGACATTTCTAAAGAATTAAATAGATAAGGATTTCTAGGGCAAAATGTGCCTTTAAAGATTCTCCCATGGGAGTTATTCTTACGACTTTATATGTATACAAGATAACTAACAATTTTGGTTGAATTTCTTCACAGACAAAGTGGTAACAACTGCAATTAATGATGATGGTTTCTCCAGAAGAATCAAATTTAAAAAACATTAAGACCTCATTGATTTTACAAGGGAAATTAATTTGGTGATTTATTCCGGGCAGCTGCTTTTTATTTACCAAAAAAAAAATTATTTGAGAATGAAAAGCAGTTTTGAGAATTTTTTATAACATTATTTGATAACATGTATTTGTAAATTGGGTTGCATACATAGTACATATACAATCAAACATGTGTTAAAGGACACTGTTAGATTAAGACCAAAACTGCAACTAGATTTCTAGTTAATACTCAAAGACCACCTCAGTTTAAGGACTATAGGAGTGAATCAAACATATTCTGGTTAGAATGTATGGGAGTTAAGAAAGACCCTGCTGTAAACTGATTACATTTAATTCTTCCCTCTTTGTAATTGTGGAGAAATGGGTATTTTAATGGATAGGTATCTAGGAAAGAGGGTTAGCTGGACTGATTGTGTAGATATAACCAAAGATATGTTGAAATCGGCATAAATAGGAGACAAACAAATAAAATAAAAAAGTAATGATTGCCCTTGTCATAAAAATGGTAGAAAAACAAAGTAGTATTATACTGCACTTGAACATTTGTAGGACCTTACAAAGATAGAGTTTTAATGCTTAGTTTGTTGATTTGTCTGTTTTTTATGCTGATTTAATTTTGATGCTGCATTTATTGGTTTGTTTGGTTTTTATGCTGATTAAAATTTTATACTGAACACATTTTTGGTCATAATAATCTTGATGGTAGGTCCACATAACTGACTTTCCTGGAAAACTAACCAATAATAAGCAGTTTCTTCACATTGTGAGCAAATACTAATCTGATTCAGCGTTGAGAGACAATTACGCTCATCTATCACCGGGAAATTTCGTCTTGCCAAAGGATTGAACAAGCAACCCCAGGATTTAAAATCTGGTACTCTGAAAATCTGATTAAGCTGAGCAGGCTGACAAGTTTTGATGCAACACTTATGGATAGAAAAAGGATTAAATGGCCTAATGGTTAGAGTTCTTGCCTCTTTAACCACTCTGGTATCATGGGTTTGCTGATATGAGACTCACTAGAAAAGGTATTTCATTTAAATTCAAGGCCGAGGTATTTCTTTTTATATTGAGACCAAAATTTCTGCATCCTAAAATTGAGTCTATGTATATTTCATTTTCAACATTAGGTCAAAGACATGTTCTCAGTTTGACTATTTGAATTGTGATCACCCAGGTGTAGGTTTTGGCTTCACACTTTGAACCAGTTTTTGCTTGCAAGTATGTATCTTTAAAACTACAGAAGGGAATGGGTTGCAACTTCACACACTTATTTGAGAGCATTATATGAGGTCACAAATTTTAATGAAAAAATTATTATCATCAAAATGTGACTGCAACACCAAGTGAGTACAATAGCTCTCCCTATTCTTTGATTTATCAAGCTTAAAACTGCTTAATAGGGTGTTAAGCAATAACTATAGTATTAATTATTCTTTTTAAATTCCAAAAACTTAGCAGATAAAATTCCTCTTTTTTCTTGAAGGTTATGAGGCTGGATGTGTCAGTAAGCATAGATTTAACATGGCTACACAGATTCAAGATAAACTGGAAGAAAACATCGCTCTGTTACAGTCTATTCAGGTACCAGCCAAACAGTGGACAAAGTTGCAAATATCAAAATTATACAAGGATAGAACAGATAACAAAAGGTATTATATTAAGCCCTACCCTGCTGAATTTCTTAAATGGACTAGTCCATCGTCTTAATTTTGGAACTGTCCATTATTAATTTGTGGATGTCAAGATGAAATTATTATCAGCTAGCACTATTTTCTGTCGGTAAAGCTTGAAAATTGCACTCTGACCTTAAATGGAACCAAACAAGTTGAAAAATGATGAAAGAGTGAAAGTTATTTATTAAACACACTCTTGCACCAGGTATTTAGTTTGGTAAAGATTTTTTTTTTATATTATTCTGTTTCAATTACAATTTCAGTGCAATGGATGCTTTAAAGTTAGCTGGTGTTACTATGGAAACATTACTGGATTTATTTCCTGATCAACTTGGACATCTAAAGGAAGATTCACTACTATATACAAGGCTTGGAATTGAAGGTAGGGTTCATTTTTTGTATTAATTTGCACAAATGAGCTGCGCCGTAACAAAACCAACGTAATGCGTTTACGACCAGCATGGATCCAGACCAGACTGCGCATCCGTGCAGTCTGATCAGGATCCATGCTGGTTTCTCTACTTGTTAAAGGGTTTGTAAGCAAACAGCATGGATTCTGATCAGACAGTGCAAATGCGCAGGCTTGTCTGGATCCATGCTGGCCGCAAACGCATTATGTTGGTTTTGTCATGACGCGGCTCAAATATACTTTGTATCTTTAATTGAAGTAGAAGATATATTTTGAACCTAGTAGTTTGTACATCCTTCTTTTATTCTATTTTACTGTTACTTGTAGCACAGTCTTAACTTGACAGATATCTTAGATATCTGTATCTTGACAAAGACCCATAACATGTTGTCAAGGAAACAGATGATTAACTATAAGCAAATTTCAGAAGAATTTTAGCCAGGTTTTCCAAAAAAAAAACATTTTCCTTAAGGGATTTTGACGAAACTTTTACAGAAGCTATGTCATCAAGTGCTCTGGCTAAAAAAATCTGTTCCTACATTACTATTTAGTGTTGTATTACTGCGGTGGTATAGCATTTTTTACAAATGCAATCTTGTTTTTCTTTTATCAAACAGCTGTATATAGGGCCCATGTAGGTAGACAGTTGGAGGATATTGAGAATATGAGGAAAGATGAACAACTTATACTACCAGATGATCTGGATTTTATGGGGTATTTCTTTTATATTATGCTTACCCTAACCCTGCTAATTCAGAAAGTGTTTAACCATTGTCATCAATATATGAGCCGCGTCACGACAAAACCAACATAGTGGGTTTGCGACCAGCATGGATCCAGACCAGCCTGCGCATCCGCGCAGTCTGATCAGGATCCATGCTGTTCGCTATCAGTTGTTCGCTATCAGTTCGCATTATGTTGGTTTTGTCGTGACACGGCTCATATAGCCACGCCAGCCTGCACAGTCAAAGCTGCTCTGCTTTTATAGAAAAATTATTACTATTCAGTCAGTAAATATTTTGAAAATTTCACTGATAATAATGAAAGTTTAAGTTCAGATTTCAGATTAAAAGATGGACAAGTCACTTTAAGATATTTAACATGGTGAGAATCAACAACTGTAGAGCATTAGGAAAAATCTCAAGGCAAAACACCAAGAGTGATTTGTTTAATAAAAACAGCCTCTATATACAAATACTACTACTTTTACAATGCAATATGAACTACAAATGAGTATGTCATGAAAAATTGTGGATATGTATATTTTATTAGTTATAAAGATTTTTGACAGGTTATATGGCCCTATATATAAATGTTTTTTTTTAAATATATATAACCTGGGCCATTAGATGAGGGTTATACCAATAAATGCAAACAACTGTTTATATTTGGTCATATAACCTGTCAAGAATCTATATAACAAATTTATTAAACAGCAAACTTCCTTTGTAAGGGAAAACAAATTTCTTTGTAAATGAACAGCACTGATGAGTATAATTTATATAAACTTCATGATTATCCAATGAAAAGCATTGTTACAAACATGCAGTTTTATATTTAAGTCTTATTTGTAAGATATGAAAAACACGCGCACATTTAATCATGATATAACAACTGCAAAATTTGTATGTTATTTGAGCCGCATCACGACAAAACCAACATGACGGGTTTGCGACCCGTATGGATCCAGACCAGCCTGCGCATCCGCGCAGTCTGATCAGGATCCATGCTGTTCGCTTACAAACTCTATAAAAAGAAGAGAAACCGATAGCGAACAGCATGGATCTTGATCAGACTGCGCAGATGTGCAGTCTGATCAGGATCCATGCTGTTCGCAAACCCATTATGTTGTTTTTTTATCGTGACGCGGTTCATTTGTATTTTTTTATATCAGAATACAAGGCATATCAACTGATGCCAGGATGAAGCTTGCAGAGTGCCGGCCACATACGGTGAGTAATTTACTGTACAAAGTAATCCTAGGGTTTATTTGATAAAGCTGTCAGTTTAAAACTTTTTGCTAATTCCATTCTTTCGATTTTATATTAACATGTTCTTTGCTATATACTTTTTACCTGGTGGAACTGAGAGTAATTAGTCCTTTAAAGGAACTCCACTGAGATTAAATGGCTTAAAATCATACATTTTGAAAATTTTCATAAATCAACTCGTGTACTTAAATGGCAGCTATGCAACAGATAATATATCAGATAAAAAATCATTTTTTATATGCCTTTTTGGCCGATTTGAGTGAAAAGCTCAGGGTAAGTTTGCATAATAGAATTTATTATTTCAGAGAAATGGAGTGAGAGAATGATCACAAATTATTGGTCCAGCCCTTCATCAAGTTATACAAAAATCTTGAAAAATGTTTTCCGGTCCAATCATGTCAAAACACCTCAGTGGAGTCCCTTTAAGGAAAACAGGTTTTTCCCACATCTTGAATATTACATCTGTGTGTAGGATAATTAGACTAGTTTAAAAAAAATTCATTTAACTGATCAATAAGATTTAAAAATAGTAGATACTGGTTGATGAATTTCAGTTCCTAAACAATTTCAATCTGTGTGCAAGTTTTGAGGTTCAGAACTGTTCACTATTTTGGGGAGAGGATGTGTAAGCAGCCGGATAGCTCAGTTGGTAGAGCTGCAGGACGGTATTCCTAGCATCATGGTTTGGAGCCCCGGTCAGACTGCATCAGTCCTTTTCTTCCCGAAATCTGAGAAAAGTTCTGATATGTGACACAAGTTCTCTGACATTTTGCCAGGGATTTCAATTAAACTTTTCTAGAATGCTTGTCATTAAGTGTCCTCATGTACATTGTTCCGAGGGGTTCTCTATGGCCCAGTTGTTAAGGTGTTTGTCTTTAAATCACTGTCCCCACACCACTTTGGGTTTGTATCACATCAGGGGCTTTTGATTCTTATATTTGAAGAAACTATAAAGCTAGCTAGCTTACAGGAGGTAAAATGATTCTGCTATGATACCTGCTTGTGCCTGGAATAAAGTGATAAAATGGGTAAGAGGATGTCTAGGGTCAAGCTGGAAAGTTGCCATAATTGTCATCTTTACATTGTCCATTTGACTTTAAAAACCAGCATATCTAAATATAAAATGGGATGTTTTTAATTTGATACTTTTCAGTAGAATTATGGCCCTTTTGTGTTATTTTTCATTTTACTTATGTAATATTGGTGAGAAAGTCTTGTTTGATGACAATACCCTATCAATTGTTTAAACATATTTTGAATATGTCATAATTACTTGCAAAAATTAATGGAATCTGACTAAAGTTCAGATCTTTTGTCCAACATTAAGTGTAGTGTTAAGTAGGACCATATTGTCATAAATTTTTAATTCATTTTTGAATTATCTATGTTTCAGATCGGAGCTGCCAGTCGTATTCCAGGGATGACACCAGCAGCCATTGTAGCACTTCTAAAATTTGTGAAATATAAACAGAGACAGACTGTATGACGATATAGAAATAGATTGCCAATTTGTCATTGAGAAAATTTTGTGGTTCATCCCTTACATGCATAACCAGGATCCGCGGTTTATAAAGAAATTCTCAAAGCTCAATACTCAGATCTCACTTATTTGATTGGTCAGAAACTGCCACAGCAAGTATACTGACCAATGTAAATCCTGAGATTTGAGACAGAACTCAGGAAAAAAATGTTTATTATCCTTTAGGCCTGAAGCATTGTATATTATATAAGAAAAAAAACAACAACACTACCATATATAGTGCTGAAATGCTTAAACCCAAATAACCTCAATAATTACCATTATTGTTAGTAGTTGGAAAGACTACTGCACCAGTGTGAATTTAAATATTTTGCCAGTAACAAATGTAGACAAGGCTATCATTAAAGAAGGCCCATAAGGCATGTACCTCCAACAGCCCTTTGTGACTGAGGGGTTGCCGTTTATGGTTGAGGCATAAGAATTGTAGCCACTATTTATCCCTGCATGATTATAAGGGAAGAAAAACGAGTCTGAATTACTGGAGTCTATGCATCTGTTAGCTGCAGTAGGTGAGGTGGTTTTAATCCCTGTTGATGCTTTTAAGTTTGTAACATCCGAGATCAGCCAAAATCATCTTTTCTGTTTCGGCGCCATAATTATGTTTTGGTGCGCTGCAAAACCAAACAAACAAATAAACAAAATGTACCACCATCACTATTCTGGTAAAAGCTTCTTGTATAAAAATAATGTTATTTCATAGTCAGTTCCTCCATGTTACAAAAATGTATTTACATACATATTTTTGGTTGTGTGTATTCCTATTTCTGCTATTTTCTTGTTACATGACTAGTGTGGTGTGTTAACTCATTTTTAAAGTTTTAAACAAAAAATTTCCCAAGAACTTTTTAAATAAAGTGATATTTATGTACTTACATGTTGTTTTTGTTCATTACTATCCCAGAAAGACAAAAGTATGTAAAGGGAAATAACATGTACATTAAGTGTTTGCAATTTTATACATGATTACTTCCCTTTAATTGGGTTTTTATCTGTCATATATTTGTACATCATTCAAAAGATTCTCACGGTGACCAGTTGATGATCACAAGCAACAAGGTGTGAGTGAAAAACGTGTTGCTTATTTTCCGAGAAAACACAATTTTCTGTTGCAGTTGCCAAGAAATTGTAAATCTTCTAGGTTAGGTAGATCTAGTTCTATTTTATTGTGATACATTGTATGTATGGTAAATATCTGCAGAAGTGAGGATAAATATCCTTGCCTGAAACAAAAGTTTCAGAATCTACTTAAAATGTCAATTTATTTCGACTATGCACAATGGTATGTACCATGGTTTGTGCGTCTGTGATTTTCTGAAGGCCTAAAATACATTTTAAAAATACCGCCACCTGTGATTAGACGTTTAAAACGCTACAATATGATAAAAAAATAATAGACAAAATTGGATTTTTAACTTTTAATTAGGAACAATGAACAACTTTGTACCTCTAAATAAGTTTTAATTAGGAGAATTATAAGTTGGACTTTGTATCTTCTTATTATAAGTTGAGAAAGAAAGTCTTCATTAGCATTTTCCAAGTAAGACTGTTAGTCCTAATAAGGAGAGACGATATTCTAATTTCGCTTTTCATACCGAATATGTTAGGCATTTTATTTCTCCAAAAACCAATTAGGATGTTAAGCTTTTTGTTTAGTTACACAACTAATTAGGTTTTTATTTCTCCTATATAGGAGTGACAATCTTAACTAGGGAGAATGGGACAAAGTGCTGTCCGCCCCGTTTTAAGAGGGTAGACATTTCCTGATTGCTATGGATAAGGTGGTAATTTTCACATGTCTGTTTGGAACATTCATTTTTCGTCTTTTTAAGTTCGCTATGAAATTGTGAAAAGTTCGTACATAACTTTTAGGGAAATCTTGAGTTTACAATTTTTCTACATTGTATTTTATATACATAATAGAATTATTTCATTTTTGCAAATCATGAACGTTTCAAAAATGTTTTATACGCATGTATCAGGGAGATAGTTTCTCACTTTGTTTGCAAATATTTACCTTTGTGGGCTTTATTTGCCAAATAACGCTCGATTTGTGATATAAAAAGTAATGTGACGGACTGCAAGAAAAATCCTTCCGACTTCCCTTCTCGACGTGCACGCAAGGCATAGATCACACCAGATGGGTGACCTTTATCTGGTGTGATCTAGTTGGGTCACTTAGCTGGTGTGACCCAACCAACGGCGTAGGGTGTGGCCCTACAAAGAGCTGCTGCTCCCGGAAGAGGTGCCTTTCCTCTATATTGTCTACTGCGTTCAAGACCAAAGAATTCACTGGGTCCTAGAGAAGATCTACGACGAAAGACGGCATGAGAAGACCTCCGTTTCGGCTCTACAATCAGCGAAGTTAAAGGCGAACTAAGTCCTCCGTTGCAGGTTCTACGACCAGCGACGTGTCAGAAGCCGATAGTCTGGGATATATGGCAAAGCCGGCGCCTAGTATAAACAAAACTAAACACACACACACTGCAAGAAAAATAGATTTTTAAAAGCTTGAGCAGACGACAGTAATCCTCAACCTGCTGCTGAATGTGTGAAAATAACTTCTCAAGCTTCCATTTTATTTTTGGAACTGCCCTTTATATTAATCTGGAAATATGAAGATAGAAATTTGATTATAGGTCACCCAGCATTACAGAACCTGGTTCAGACCGCATGGATGTTCAGCCCGGCTTGGCTCTGTACTGGCTGTTTCATTTCGATTCCAGCAGGGTAAAGATGCTGTATTGTTAATGTCAATTGTCATAATTTACACTATTACTTTTGATCAAATACGTCGGACTAGTAATCTAAGGATTGCTTGCTGTGTGGGTTTAAGTCTCATCAGGGGCAAGTCGTAGTTCCTGGAGCAAGAAACTTTAATTAAACTCAGTGCTTGGTACCCAGACCGTATTTACCTGTGCCAGTGATTACAAATTGCTGCAGCGATGACAAAACTAAGAATTTACTGACTATACTACAATAGGTTTTAAATTTGGTTGATATATTTACTAATTACGCAAAAAAACTGGCCAAAATTCATAATTTTATCCTGAAAATTCTTTTTTAAAACTTATTAAAGGATTTTTCAGAATCATTTCAACTATTTAGTACATAAGAAAAAACAACAACAAAAACACACACACTTAAAATGTTTCTTTATCATCTGATTACACATTTCTAAAAGATTTTGTAAAATATTGTCAATTTTCTATTCCTTATGGTTCTTATTTTACCAATCTAAGGCATGAGCTGTTCTGATGAATAAAAAAACAACACTAAATTGAATTATCAACAGGAATAAACTCTGTCATGTACGTAAATTTTGCCTCTATAGGAGAAGCAAGTAAATGACTGCATACATTGTGTTAAAATGTAATAAATTCGAAAAAATTTACGAAACTAAATTTCAACATTGGTACTGTGACGTCATATGATGACGTCTTGAAAAAGAACGCATGACGTTATGCGGCAAAATAAGTAAAAATGACTTAAATCACTAAAAAAGACTGGTTTGACATTTTTGCTTGTAAAATATATCAGAATGATAAGAACTAGTCGATAACAGAAAAGATCGATAACAGGATAAATAGAATGATTGGTCCTATGGATGGAGAACTATCTGACCAAAGGCTCACCCAATAAATTCCTCCGCCTCGCCAGATCCAAGGCACCAACCTATTAATTATTCTCTATCACTTCAGACATCAAGAAAATGGTGAACAATGCAATCAAAAATGTAAAAATGTTTAGTGATACATGTATTTAAAATAACATTGGTAATACAAATATAAGATTCGTTTCTCCCCCTCTGCTTTTACCATGGCTTGGGACATGCTAGAAGTTAAAACTGCACACATCCAGATATTTTACTTCCTTCAAAAATCAATCAAAATTTAGGAAAAATAAAACAAAAAACAAAAAAAACGGACATGCATACTTCTTTGATTCAATTCAAAATTAGCTTATTACAAAATTTAAAAATATTGTTATATTAATTCTAACCACTTATTAATGAATTCAAAATTAGCTTATTACAAAATTTAAAAATATTGTTATATTAATTCTAACCACTTTTTAAAGGAATAATATTACGCAATGTACATAAAAGGAAATAAATATAACTATAAAATATAGATAAAATATAATTTTTTTGTAGTTTTCTGAACTTCAAATCTTAATATTTAACTTATTGATGGAACATATAATTATTTTCATTTAAAACAATATGAATCTGGAAGTGTGCTCAGTTTACAACTAGGCAGCATTGGGAGAAGTGTAGCGATTGACCTTTTTGACACATACTATTTTCCGGTAGTTACAGATTTAGCTCTGGGGGATTACACCTAATGAAGTATAAATTATACACCTTATGAAGTATAATATTATAGAGGATATTCAAATTTTTTTTATAAATACACAATTTATTTTCATTGAGTGGTATGAAAACAAATATTTCATGAGTGGCTACAGCCACGAGTGAAATATGATAATTTTCATACCAAAAGATAAAAATAAATCCTGTATTATAGAAAAAGACTTGAATTTTCTGTTTATTATATACATTTTTAGCTCGACTATTCGAAGAATATGAGAGCTATTGTAGTCGCGTCGGCGTCAGCGTCGGCGTCCGCTTTGGTTAAAGTTTTTTGTAAAGTCAAATATCTCAATTATTACTTGAGATATTCAATTGAAACTTACAATACTTATTTATAGTAACAAGGTACATCAGATTGACAAGTTGGATAACTCTGCCTACAATATTGACAGAATTATGCCCCTTTTTAACTTAGAAATTTTGGTTAAAGTTTTTTGTAAAGTCAAATATCTCAATTATTGCTTGAGATATTCAATTGAAACTTACAATACTTATTTATAGTAACAAGGTACATCAGATTGACAAGTTGGATAACTCTGCCTACAATATTGACAGACTTATGCCCCTTTTTAACTTAGAAATTTTGGTTAAAGTTTTTTGTAAAGTCAAATATCTTAATTATTGCTTGAGATATTCAAATGAAACTTACAATACTTATTTATAGTAACAAGGTACATCAGATTGACAAGTTGGATAACTCTGCCTACAATATTGACAGAATTATGCCCCTTTTTAATTTAGAAATTTTGGTTAAAGTTTTTTTGTAAAGTCAAATATCTCAAATATTGCTTGAGATGTTCAATTGAAATTTAAAATACTTTTTTATAGTAACAATGTACATCAGTTTGCAAAATTGCATAAAGGTTAAAGGTCTTCAAAGATATTTACTTGAAACTTTACACATGCACTTAGGGTCATAATTTGAGGGTCATAATTGTATGTGACCGACCAAGTTCCATAACTCTATCTTGCATTAAGGCTGATTCATATCCTCTTTTCTACTTAGTCTCTTGGTTAATGTTTACATGCAAGTTTTACATATCTCAATAACTATTAAAGATATTTATTTAAAACTTCACATATGCATTTAGGGTCATAATTGTAGGTCACTGACAAAGATCCATATAATTCTATCTTGCATTTAGGCTGATTTTTCTCCCCTTTTTCAACCTAGAAATTCATGGTTAAGTTTTGCTTGTAAGCTGTTATCTCAATAAGTACTGAAGGGTTTGTGCCTTTTTTGGGACAATTCTTTGCATTCTTAATAATAAAGCAGTGATTTACTTGATAAAACATCTTAATAACAAGCCTTTGTACCTTTCTGTCAAATTTATGTATTCATAGGTAATTAGTATTATTATACTCAATAAAACACCCTTGTGACATTACCTTCCGAATAGTCAAGCCAATACTGTATAATTAGACTCTCTCTAAGGCCTATAACATGAATTTATAACAAAAAATTAGCCCTTTTGTCAACTTAAAAAATTTATCATTATCAAGGCTCTTTTACTATCAAGCACTTAGAATAGTCGAGCGTGCTGTCCTACCGACAGCTCTTGTTTTATATTAAAATTTGAAAGATTACTTCTTAAATTTTGTTCATTGGCTGAATTTAGAAGAAAGTAATCCGGCAAGACACAAGTAAAAATATGTAAAATATGTTTAACTGCAGTGAAAAATATATCTTTTACAGTGAAAAATACGGAAAATGAAAATACAAATTTTATTTCATATTTCATTTATCAGTATATAATAAACACCATTATTATGTGATATATCTATTTTATCATTATTTAACAGTTTCAGGTGGTTACTATCTATCGCATATTTTACACATTTGAGCTGCGTCATGACAAAACCAACATAGTGGGTTTGCGACCAGCATGGATCCAGACCAGCCTGCACATCCGCGCAGTCTGATCAGGGTCCATACTGTTCGCTTACAAACTCTATAACAAGTAGAGAAACAGCGAACAGCATGAATCCTGAAATCAACCTGGTGGTGGATGCGGCAGGCTGGTCGGATCCATGCTGGGGTCGCAAACGCATTAATGTTGCGGTTTTGTTCGTGGACGTGGCCCTCATTTATTTGTTTGACATTTTTGTGTTAGAATTGAGGAAATAAGAATATTCCAAAAAGTGATTTTATAGCTTGAAATAAATAATAGTTTGTCATTGAATGTGCTCATTAAAATATCGACTCGGTTGCTATGACCTTGTGATATTATCCATCCAAAATCTCCAAAACAGATGATTTTTCTTCACCAGCTATAAAATCACCTCTGATATTGAGGACTATTATATATCTTCTAAAAGCGAGGAAATATCTCATTTTATTTCAATGGAATACATTGATATTAAATACACAATGATATTTCTAATATTTTCTAACAATAAGAATATAATTGTTTAATAATCACTTTTTAAATCCCACAACACGACCTAAAACTATAGGAGTTGTTACATTATTACACAAACATTTTAGGCTGAATTCCCGAGAAGCCTGTACAGTAAACACGTACCGAGGAATGGTGTTTAGTAGTAATCATATTCAATAGATTATTAACCTTTGATTGAAGCTCTGAAGAATTGGTAATCTGTCCTGTACCCAGTCTATAGTTATATATGGTACCTGTTTGCGTTATTGGTTTAGCTACACATCACCCACATTCAATTATATTCAGAGCTTCAAATTATCAATATTTTACCAATTGTCTAGACCGAATTTGAGCGGGAGAAAGTTTTGGCAAAGATTAGGCCCTTTAAATTTTAATCATACAAAGTAGTTAACAGAAGTTGATTGGTTCGCAACTAGGAAAGTCCCAATGGCTTATGGTCATTAAAATATGAAGGTGGATCAAGGTATTGGTTATGACTAGTAGAATTGATGTTGATCAATTGATTAAGTTCCAGTCTAAAGGTATAATATCATCATAAAGGGTGTTCAGAATCATAATTCAGGGAACACTTTGACCCCATATAAGATTAGATGTAGAGGTTTGTCACTGACTAGTAGATGTCTTGTCAATAAGTGTAGAACACTGTAAAGGTTAGTTTAAATAAGATAAGTTATGAGTAAAGGATATTTTAAAAATAAAGAGGTCAGAACAGTTTATTTCAAAGGAATAAACAAATTAATTTTAAACTGCATGGGGGTCGTTGGCACTTTCCACTTCATTGTTAAGAAACCTGGCCATTAAAGTGGCTAGAACAGTTCGTAAAGATAAAAACACTAATAGGGGAACAGATATAAGTATGCTAGAGAAAATAGAAAAAATAACATTAAAGTAGATATTTAACTGCAAATGGTCTAGCCCATTCCTTTCCTCTTCGGGGATGAATGACACTGGTCAACAGATAAGTGTAGAACAGTTGTTTAAAGATATAACACTTATATAAATTGAGACTGGAAAAAAAAATAGAAATTCAAAAGTCAGATGAAACTGCATGGTCTGCACTTCCGTATGTGTGATGAATTCGGGGCCAAAAGTGTAGAAAACAGTTGTAAAGATATTTTAAGTTATACACATAGAAAAATGTGTGTGAAACCCAGTCAAGAATGAAAAAGTTGGAAGCCTAGCTGATTTGTCCAGGGCCTGTTCAGGGGAATTATTTATAATGGGTGTGTTTATATTAACAGAAAATATTGTTGGAGTGAAATAAACAGTCCAGATGAAAATAGTGGAAGGAAGTCAATGCGTGATGAGTTAACAGGGCTGTCCAGGGAAGAAATATAGGTCTTTTGTAAGTTGTGTATATTTATGGATAAAATTGTGATTGAAAAAAAAACAAGTCCAAAATGAAAAAGTGGAAGTTCACCTAAATGAGGTTTCAGGGGCGTGTGAGCAGGAGAAGGATAATTATTTTGATGTTGTGTAATGATAAATGTGAGTGGAAAATACCAAAACAGTCCAGAATGAACTAAAGTGGATAGGTCAAGCTTGAATTATGGTCAGGGCTAGTCCAGGAGATATGTATATAGTTCTGTGGTTTTTTAAGCTCACCTGTACAAAAGTGAGACACCAGGGGTGGGGGAGAGCTTTTGTGAATCGCCTTTATTCGTCCGGCCCGTCCCTTTTCCGTAAACTTTTTAGCTTTCAAATAACATCGTCTCTATAAAACACTATGCCAATTTTCATCCAAACTTCACAGGTTTAACCACTGTTCCTTTTCGTGGGTACACCTTTCTATTAATTGTTCAAAGAATTTAATTCCATGCAGAACTTTCTGGTATGCCATGGCAACCGAAGATTTAAAAAAACTTTAAATTATGCTTTCTTTTAAAAACCCAAAGAGGCTTAGAGCTTAGATATTATGTGGGCCATGAAAAACATCTATTCTAATGAGATGTTCTACCAGTATTGGTGTTTAATAATAAAATTCCCTGGGGGTCAAAATTGGCCCCGCCCCGGGTCATTGATTTTCCCTTATATGCATATAAGTTAAAAAACATTAAAAAATCTTTAATAGACCATTCAAAGCAGCTAGAGCTAAATATGTTGTTTCGCATGAAACTATCTTCTAATGGGTGTCCTACGCAAATTTATGTTTTCAAATAATTTATGCCCTGGTGGTCAAATGGTCCCCGCCTCCGGGGGTCTATCTTGAATTTCCCTTATATGTGTATTTAGCAAAAACTTTAATAATTCTTACCTTTGACAAGACTCCAAAAACATACCAGAGTTTTAGATATTAACAAGAACACATCTTCCCATAAAGTTGAGGTGTCTACAAAAGTTTGTACAACCATAAATGAGCCCTGGTGTTCTAATTGGCCCACCTCCGGGGGGTTCATTTGATTTTTACCCTATATTGCATATACGTAAAAGAAATTAAAAACAATCTTCTTGAGAAAAATCCAAATAAGCGAGAGTTAGATAATAAAGCACGAATACAAATCTTCCTAGTAAATTTGTCTTACAATGTCTTTGTTCAATATAAAAGGCCCTGGGGTTCAAAACTTGGGCTCCCGACCAAACAAGGGTTGTCATTGTTTTAACTTTCCTATGTTTGTGTAGGTCTAACCATACTTTGGAGATAAAATCTTTTCTTTTAAAAAAACTACCAATTGAATCTTAAGAGCTTTGATGTTTTAGCATGAAATATCTTCTTATGGATATCTCCAAGGTTTTGGTTCAATAATAAAATTAGCCTTTTGGAGTTGAAAATTGGCCACTGCGTGTGGGGGGGGAGGGTAGGGGGAGGGGTGGGGTGACGTTTGAGGCTAGTTGTAGATCATTTGTTTTTCATTACATGTGTGTAGTAAAAAACCTTTAACATCATTGTGAAAAATTACTATCTATATAAGTGTCCCTTCCAACGTTTGTTCATAAAAATAAAAGCCCTTTGGCGTGTTTAACTTGGCCACGCTTCCGGGGGCCTATATACATAGGTGAGCGACCTCAGGCATCAATGGCCCCTGTTATAAACTCGCTGAGCCATAAAAAGTCCCCAGAATGAAAAAGTGGAAGGTCAGGCTGTGATTGCAGGTTGCGGTCTCCAGGGGATATTGTTTGGGTGTTGTGTAGGATTGATAAATGTGAAGTGGAAAAAAAATAAGGTCCAGAAAAAAATGAAAAAGTGTGAATTCCCCAAAGCTGAATTGTTCACGAGCTGTCGAGGAGATATGTATAATTTGGTGTTTTTATAATTGTGAGTAAAAAAACATCCCAGAATGAAAACGTGGAAGTCAAGTCTGAAATTTGTCGAGGGAGCTGTCCTTAGGGATATGTTTGTGTTGTAGTTTTTGAATAAATTTGTTAGGTAGAAAAAGAACAGTCAAGATGAAAAAATTAGAAGTCAGTGCTGAGAATAGTCAACGAGCTGAGTCAGAGGGATATGTGTTGTGTAATGTTAGTAATGTGAGTGTAAAATAAAACAGGTCCATTGAATGTAAAAAAGTGGTCAAGTCAATGCATAGACTTGTAAACAGGGACTAGCCCAGAGAGTATATGTTTTAAGTGTTGTTGGTTTTTATCAATGTGAGTTAAATAATCAAACACGTCCATTCGAATGAATAAAGTGAAAGTCATGATGATTGTTCAAGGGTGCTTTGCCTGAGCGGGAGAAATGTTAATGTTCTTGTTTTTATAATAGATCGAGTAAAAAACACGTCAAAAGTAAAAAAGTGGAAGTCAAAGCCTTGATGGGTTGTTCAGGCTGTTGCCAGGAATATTGTTAATGTTTGGTGCTTTTTATAAAATGTTAGAGTAAAAAAACATCCAAAAAATGGTAAAAAAAAATAAAAAAATTGGGGGAAGGGTTTTTCAAGTGCTGATTGTCCTAGGGCTGTCCAGGGGATTACGTTTGTGTTGTTTGCTTGGGATAGAATTTGGAGTGAAAAGCAGTCCAAGAATGAAAAATGGGGAAGTCAACATCTATATCTCTGGGCTGTCAGGGGATATGGTTTGTGTTGTATATAAAAGAATCAAAGTTGAATAATAAAAAAAAAACTGTCCAAAAATGAAAAACTGGAAGTCAAGGTCTGATATTGTTCCAGGGCTGTCCTCTAGGGGATACTGAAGTGGTGTTTTTGTGTTTGATGAAAATATGAGCTGACTCTAAACAGTTTCTAGACTATGAAAAAGTGGAAGTCAGGCTGATTGTCAGGCTGTCCAGGTGATTTATGTTATCGTGTGTTGTGTATTTGAAATGATAACCCTATGAGTGAATAAACAGTACAGAATCGAAAAAGTGAATCAGCGCTGTTATTGTTCAGGGCTGTCCAGGAATGTTATGTGAATGTAATATATGAAGTGTGAGTGCATTAAAACAGTCCAGGATGAAAAAGGTGGAATTCAGGCTGATATGCTCATAAGTGGCTTGTCCATGGGAAATGTGTGTGTGTTGTCAATATAAATACGCAATAAGAGAGTAAGTGAATAACCCAGTCCAGAATGGGGAAAAAAGTGGAAGTCAGACTTTAGTTGTCAGGGCTGTTCCAGGGGATACGTTTGTGTTGTATATTTTTACGAAATGTGAGTTGAAAAATAAAACCAGTCCAGAATGAAAAAGTGGAAGTCAAGGCTGTATTGTCCAGGGCTGACTCCAGGGGATATGTTTGTGTTGTGTTTTGTTATGAATATGAGTGATCTAAGTCCCGAATGTAAAAAGTGGAAGAATCAGGAGCTGATTGTCAGCGGCCAAGTCCCAGGGGTATTATGTTTTTTGTGTTGGTATTTTGATGAATATAGTGACTTAACAGTCCAGAATGAAAAAAGTGGAAGTCTAGGCTGACTTGTCCCAGGGCTCCGTTAGGGCATTAATGATCGTGTTCGTGTTTTTGATGAAATAAAGAGTGACTTAAAGTCCAGAAGAAAATATTGGAAGTCAAGCTGAGTTTGTCAGGGTCTGGCCAGCGAGATTATGTCTAATGTTGTGTTTTTTATAAATGCTTGAGTAAAAAAAAAGTCCAGAATGAAAAAAGTGAAAGTCAAGATGATTGTCAGGGCTGTCCCAGGTGCGAATAATTGTTTGTTGTATGTGTTTATTAAATTAAATTGTTTGAGTTAAAAATAACACATCCAACAAATGAAAAAGTGGAAACGTCCATTAGTCTGATTTGTTCAGGGCTGGCCAGGAGATATGTTAATGTTGGTGTTTTTATAATGTGAGTAAAAAACCATCCCCCCAAAAATGAAAAAGTTGGACGTCAAGCCTGATTTGGAGGTCAGGGCTGGCCAGGGGATGATTGTTTTTAATGTCTGTGTTTTTTAAAATAAATGTGATAAAAAAAAGTCCAAAAATTTGAAAAAAGTCCGAGAACAAGTCAAAGCTGATTGGAGGGTCACAGCGCGACTGTGTCCAGGATAATAGTTTATGTTGTGTTTTGATGATTTTGAGTGAATAAGCAAAGTCCCAGAATGAAAATTGGTGGGAAGTCAAAGCTGATTGTCAGGGCTGTCCAGGGAATATGTTTGGTGTTTGTGTTTGAATGTATGAGTGACTAAATCGTCCAGAAATGAAAAGTGGAAGTCCGGCTGATTGTCAGGCTGTCCAGGATATGTTTGGTGTTGTGTTTTGTATTGAATTGAGTGAACTAAAAACAGTCCCAGAATGAAAAAAAGTGGAAGTCAAGCTGATTGTCAGGGCTGTCCAGGGGAATATGTTTGGTGTGTTGATATTAAACGAATGGGAGGTGGAAAAAAAACAGTCCAGAATGAAAAAGTGGAAGTCAGGCTGATGTCCAGGGCTGTCCAGGGATATGATGTGTTGTGTTTTTTGATGAAATATGAGTGACTAAACAGTCCTAGAATGAAAAAGTGGAAGTGACAGGCTGGGATTGTCATGGCTGTTCCAGGGGAATATGGTTTGTTGTTGGTATATTAAATGAATGTGAGTGAATAAACGAGTCCAGAATGAAAAAGTGGAAGTCAGGCTGATTGTCAGGGCTGTCCCAGCGATGAATATTGTTTGTTGTTGTATATAAATGAATTTCGCCCTCCGCAGTGAGGAATAAACAGTCCAGAATAAAAAGTGGAGAGTCAGGCTGTATCTGTCAGGGCTGTCCAGGGGAAATTGTTTCAGTGTTGTATACTAAATGAATGTGAAGTGAATAAACTAGTCTCCAAGAATGAAAAACGTGGAAGTCAGACTTATTGCCAGGGCCTGTCCAGGGATACGTTTGTGTTGTATATTTACAGTGTGAGCTCGAACAAAAAAAACAACAGTCCAGAATGAAGAAAGTGGAAAATGTCAGGCTGATTCGTCAGGGCTGACCAAGGACTCATGTTTGTGTTGTGTTTTTGATGAATATGAGTACCTAAACAAGTTGGCAAGAATTGAAAAAGTGGAAGTCAGGCTGGATTGTCCAGGGCTGTCCACGGGGATATGATGGTGTTGTGTGTTTTGTGAGAATATGAGTGCACTAAACAGTCTTAGAAGTGATTAAAGTGGAAGTCAAGAGGACTGCCATTCTGTCAGCGGCTGAGTCCAGGGGATATGTTTTATTGTTGTGTTTTGATGAATATTTGAGTGAATACAAACAGTCCAGAATGATCTAAAAGTGGAAGTCAATTGCTGCTTTGTCAGGGCTGTCCTAGGGGAAATGTCTTGTTCGTCTGTCTATATACGATGAACTTATTGAGTGGATAAACAACAGATCCAGAATGAAAAAGTGGAAGTCAAGGCCTGATTAGTCAGGCTGTCCCCAGGGGAAATTTGTTTGTGTTGTTATGATAATGAATGTGAAGTGAATAACACCAGTCCAGAATGAAAACAGTGGAAGTCAGACTTATTGTCAGGGCTGTCCCGAGGGGTAATATGTGTTTGTGTTGTTGCTTTTCTCCTGAAATGTAATGATGAGTGATCTAACCACACATTACCAGAGATGAAAAAACGTGGAAGTCAGGCTGATTGTACAGGCTGCTGTCCAGGGGATTATGTTTTGTGTGCTGTGTTTGTGGTATTGAATATATGAAGTGAAGAACAACAACAGTCCCCGAATGAAAAAGTGGAAGTACAGGCCTGATTACTTGTCAGGGTCTGTCCAGGATAGGGGATATGTTTGTGTTGTGTTCTTTGTATGTAGATATCAGTGAAATAAATCATTGTCTACACACCCGCTAAATGTAAAAACAAGTTGGAAGTCAGCCCTGATTTGTCAGGGCTGTCCTAGGGATAGTGTTTTGTGTTGGTTTTGATGATACCATATGATGTGAATAAACCAGTCCTAAGAAGTAAAAGTGGAATCAGGCTGATCTTGTCACTGGTCGTGTTTGTGTCTTTGTATATGTGTATGAATATGCTTGTGTGGCACAAAAAAACATTCCAGAAAAAAAAATGAAAAGTCGAGAGCCGATTGTTTAATTATCATAAATCATTATATTTTATCTAGAGATTTTACCTGGGGTACAAACAAAACCAACATTCCAATCTCATTTCTCAAACATATACCATATGTTTAACAAAAGTTCCTTTTTAACTAAACAAATCACAATTTGCTTTGTTTGGTTCTTAAGTCATTTGATGTACTCTCCATCGCTCTTATTGTTGCAGAAAAAATATGCCCAAAAATGGTCAGACAAGGTTGCAGATAAAAGGGTAGAAAAGGGTAGAACCACAGATAAACTACCCCCGATTCTAGTCTACTAGCTAAAGTATGATCATTTCCTATCAAATTGCCATACTGACTGTGTCCATCATCTTGCTCTCCACACTGAAATAACTTCCAATGTACAAGTCTACCAGCACAGAGATGTACCAAGCTATATTTGTTTTGTTGGTTCTCAAGATTCATATGGCGACTCTCCACCTTTATTGGCAGAGAAAAATATCCCCAAAATGGACAGACAAGGGCGTACTAATTTCTGAATTATTATCATAATTCATGATATTATTTATACAGAATTTACCAATGAAATCAAAGAGCAAGGTTTACCGTACAATGCACCGTGTCCAACTCTCCACACTGAAACAACTTCCAAACATTCATAAGTTCTTTTACCATCAAGTTAAATTCTGTTTAACCATATTTTAAGTGCACCCTGCTACAGATTATTTTATGCTACAATTGTTTTCATACATTAACCAAACCGCCTCTTACAGCCCTTTTCGTTATTTCCCAAGTTGACGCAAATCTATTGATTCGGGTATTATCATTCAAACTTTTTTTAACACCGGTCTACAAGAAGTTTTGATGCTTAGGAATTTACCACAAACATTATCTTTCATCTAATAATCAAACGTACTTTATATAACAGGGAAGGACTGAATATAAGAAGAATGTTCATTATTCAAAAATACAACCTGGAATCTGAGAATCTGATTGGTCATTCTAAAATAAGATGTAAAGGAAAGTTCTTACCATTCAAAAAATAGTTTTTACCATCCTAAAATAAAATTTCAAGGAAAGTTGTCACCATTCTAAACTTAGAAATAACCAGTTTTACCTCGGACGAGTATCTTTGTAATGATAATTCTTGTTTTCACCTTGTTGTCGTTTATCATCCCACACGCAACAAAATTCTTCTTTTTTTGCAATTGATTTTATCCATTGCTTATTTATTATCATTATTAATATTATTATTATTTATTATTTATTTATTTATTTATTATTATTATTATTATTAAAATGATGAAAATATTGATGGGTAAACAACATTCGAATTCGAGAAGCAAGCAGTATACTGTACATAGTCGTGCCTGATACTAAGTTTATGGACAGATTATAAGGCCGCATGTTTGAGAAATTTATCGGAATATTCGGAAAAACATACATGTACATTCTTCAGAAACTGTTCCTATTTTCGTATTTGATTTTCTTTTTAATTTCCATGAACGTTAAACGTACATGTGAGTGTTTATTTACAAAGACCAAACAGGCATGGGCCCAACTTTCATTTAGCTATACTGTATAGTCTGCGTGTCGGCACCCTTAAAAACTGAGGACGAAGACAAGATAACTTTAAGTGATCATATATATATATATAATATATATATATATATTATAATATATATATATATATATATAATATATATATATATATATATATATATATATATTATATATATATATATATATAATATATATATATATATATATATATATAATATATATATATTGTTCAGCATTCACAGACGGCCCATTCACAATTCCAAAATGCCAGCTTCACAGCTGAAAGAAATGCCACTTTCACAATTCACAAATTCTTTAAAATTTCCAGAAATCTGTATTAAAAAACAAATTTGAAAGCTAGTTTTGGAAGTCACCCTAAAACATTCCAAGTTATAACAAGTTGTGTTGAAATATCTCAATGAATCACATACTGGTTGTAATGAAAGTTGATGGAAATCATTTTGTAATAAAATGTTGGATAGATATAGTGTTCCGAGTTTTTCTATAATGAAAATAAAGATTTATTTTTCTTTGAACAAGCTTGTGTAAATATTGTCTTTCAGCTTTATTATAGCCAATGTTGTAATGTCTCTCCCAGTGTACGGAATTTTTACCATTTTGAAAGGTGAGCGGTGTGGGGTGTCTTTCTGTATACAAAAGACCTATTGCTTATGTTTGTACCACATTCCTAGTTGCTTTACCAGTTCATAATGATTTCTGGAAGTACATGTGTATATTATTTTACTATTTTTGCTGCTTTTTATTTGTTAATTGCTTACTTTACTTTTTACTGATACATTTATATTATACAGTAGAATATGTTATTAAAAAATAATTAATGTATGTGCAAACATTTATGTATACAGTTGGTCCCTATAATTTGGTGTATATTAGATTGGCTTTAATTTGAAGAACTTTATACATCTGCATTGCATACCAAACTATATTTATCTATATGTATACTATGGTATACCCTCTGTGTTACCTTTTTATACACAACATTTTTTCCTCAGTTTAAAAGTGCTATTAATTTTTGTTTTGTTTTCCTTTTTTAATGGAAGAACAACATTTTAATTTATAAATTTTTTATTAGTTTATATTTTATAGGGAAAAAATGCCTTATTTGTTGGACGTCATAGGCACTTGTGAATTCATCATATGTAAGTTTAAGGGATGAAAAATACTACATAATTTACAATTTACAACGTTTAAGTGCTATAGTGTAGGAGATGCAATATTTAAATGGAGCTTGAATTATAGTCTTAGGTGATTGAACTTTTTTTTGAAATTTTGCATCAAAATCCTGTGAAAAAACATCATGTTGTGTGTTAGGCTAAAATAGCTTTAAGTTTTAAAAGTTGATTAATGCTGTACAAAGTTCCATTTATGTTTTATCTCAGAATGGTAAATCTAAATGACAAATATGGGGCCAATTATGATAGCATTAAAAAATATAGAAATGTGGTAAAGAAATCTTTCTGATTTTACCTTAGGTTGTATTGAAATTGATTGTGTTTGTTCTGACATAAAACTTGATGTAGAAGTGTATGGTAGATTGATTTCAGGTACAGTAATAACAAGGTGAGGCATTCATTAGGGACATTGATTTAGTAAATGATTATTGAACAGTCTGAACAATGATGTCAATCCCAGTTACATGATATACCACTGAGATGGGAAACATACTGTAAATGAATCTCTTCTATCATTTAGATTTCTGTAGTGTATTCCAGCTTTGAAATAGATCTATTTATAAATGATTTAATATGTAAGTACAATATTTTGATGACTGACATGCAGAGTTTTCTGTATGTGTCACATAGATTTTATTTCCAAAGTTTCTGTTAGCTTTTGTAAATTGTAATTTGTTATAGTCTATTAATGTTTTGTTGTTTATTCTTGATATTTTGGACAGTACAGTACACAAATAATCACAGTATCTTTTATCTTAGAATCTCTCTCTCTGATATGACTTAGTTGTTATAATTTGTAATAAGAAGCTCTTGTCTTGTAATTGATATGTCATATACAAGTTTTGTATATTCAGATTTAAAACTATTTTTATACTAAAGAGATTTAATTAACCTTGATCACTAAAAAAATACTGCATTTCTTACATGGGTTCATCCAGCTTTAATATACATGCATATATATTCACTGACTATCGTCAATTTTGAGGATATCAAGGAAGAACTAGAAAGGTGGTCAATCAACAGTATAAGAGACTGGTCAGACTGTTATCATGTGCTGGCTGACCTGGCTCTATTCTGAAGGTAGCAGGTGTAAAACTTCAATGATCAGATCTATGTTAAAAGTATCTTTGATAACAGAAGTGTTCATGAAAGTCCTGAAGTTTGAATTTTATCATGACAATCCTGAAGTTTGAAATTTATTTACATTTTAATGCATTTAATTATTATACTTATAAACAGAATCTCTTGTTTAAGCGCAGGAAAGACATACTGTATGTACATAGTAAAATGTATTCAAGAATCTGTGATTATATACAAGAAATAATGAGAAAGATTAAGCAGAATTGTTATAAATTCATATCATCCAACATCAACATTTTATAGATATCCCGTTACAATAAAATATAATAGATTTAAGATTTTACAAGGACTTCTTTTCACAAAAAATGTTACGAAATTTATCTTTGAATAGTTTTCAAATGGTAAAATCAAATATGGTAATTTTAATGAAACTCTGCAATTTAATACAGTAAAATGCCTCGCCACAGTTCTGATTTTTTGTAAACACTTCTGCTTCTGGATCGTTGATGTCACTTTTATTTTAAGTTGTTGTTATTGTTTTTTTTTAATTTCCCAGCTATCAATGGATACGTTAGACTTTACTATGAAAACTGTTATAGAATCTATAAATTTGTTGTTGAAGAAATCAGTAAAGAAATATGTTTTGATGCTATGTATACTACATTTGTAATCTTATTATGTCTGTGAAATTGTTCAAGTAATATGGTGTTAATACGGTGTTATAGTGTTATGTGATAACATATTTGGAAAATAATGTACATGTATATAATGATTAAAGTTAATTGTTATACTGCGCTTTCTTGTATATTATAAACATATATGATGAACTTTTGTGATGGCAAGTTGTATCCCCGGTGTCATTCTTAAACTGAACCACATTGTAGATTTCGACCAAACGTTATATCAATGAACCTTTGTTTGATCCTCAGCAAAAGTTACATAATTGATTACAATTTGAGTGAGATGGATAAGTATGTCACTAAACAATGTACCTTAAATAGGCCGAAAAAGAAATATTTAAAATTTGGCCTAACCTGATCATACTTTGGTTTACACAGCCTTACATAACTTATGTTAAACTACAATATCAATAAAAGAGTGTAACATTATCTTTTGGATCTCTACATAAGTTATATAGATTCTACCCCGAGAATCAAAAATGGCTGCCTCATTTGTATGAACCCATATGGGCCAGAATAATTGCTCACTTACTGGTCTGGTCGTAGAGCCCATATCAGCGGCGACTTTTCAAGCTGAATCTCCTCTGATTTGTTTTTCCTGCTGTACTTCCGGGGCATCATCTAACAAAACTGCTCTTGTTAGCGTCACCTTCCCGGATTAGTCACGACAGGTCAAACAATCATCTTTGGTACTTTGGATGACTTGACACTGACCTGCCGTGTGCCTTTGGAGGGATTTGGAGAAGCGGCTGCCTCCATGTATGCACGTGTATGTATTTAAGGCTTAATGAGGGTCCATTCGCTCTTTCCGGCACTGAGAGAACAGACCCTGGACATGATACCATTCATGTCCTTAAATTTTATAATCTACCAAAAGGTGATAAATTTTGAATTCAGTAATTTACTGAATGATACCAAATATGTATGCAAATCGATTTTGTGGTGATTCTATTTTGAGGCACAGGAGGCCAATGAGACCATTATATACATCATGGATACAAATAAGGTATTGCTTTCAAAATAAATTATTATTATATCTTTCGAACGAGCTTGACTGACTGATTACGTTATGCAACTCGGACTGTTACCGGACGCATGTTTTCCGTATGCAAGAACATTCTTTCCAGTTTTTCACATGAATTTTTTTCCACAACTGCGGTTCTTTTTTTAATTTTGTATAAACTGATATTAGTATAGAGAATACCCCAAACGGGTGAAATATAAAATATATTATAGCTTTAGGAAATGATATAGAACAGATCATTTTATTTTGTTTTCCTTTTCATTAAGGGTAACTTTATTCAAAGAGGGGGAGGGGGCTTGTCTCCATTCTTTATCATTCTTCTCAGGTAAACTGAAGTTAGCCCATATGACTAGCTCATATGACTGTATTTGCTAAGTTGGTGGATAAGTATCGTCCATATTTTTAAGAATATGTCGCATATGGGGTTGCGATGTAAAAAGGCTGTATTTATTTGTTTTCAATGACCTTAGCTTGTGCAACATTTAGTGAAGTTGACTCATACAGGAAAGAGCTTTATTTAATTTGGTCTTTAGGCATACTGAAGGACCTTATATTGTCCAATCTCATATTTTCCAATATATATATATAATCTTTTAATAAAAATCATAATTTGTGAAACTACAACGTTCAGAGCTTAGATATTTAACACTTAGTATGGTCTAGTAAAGGTAACATTAATTTTGCCCAAGTGTTAACGCTGGTCTTGCTCTGGTGTCACTTAGTTAACATATAGTTTATAAATATTTTAAATCCCAGAAACTGCACTGACTATAGCTATGCTATCTGACATGTAGCATGACATCGTGTCACTTAGATAGAACTCCAATATTAAAGTGAGAATTGCATTTACTATAATCTTGTATCAAGTACTAACAGTACCTTAAGTTCTAGATAGACGCCGGTCATATCTACTCGATTAAATTGACAATTTTGTTGGACACTTTCAGATAACAAATTAAGAGCACATTGAATAATATTATAAGACATACTCTTTGTCTTTGTTTTAGAGTGATATATGTGTGATGAAACAAACAAACACAAATGTTTTGTACACAATATTTATTAGTAGAACAAATGTCCTTCTAGACAAGACAAAAAAACGAAAATTAGAGAAAAAACAACAATAGCAACAAAACAAACAAATAAACAAAAACATGTACATTTCTATAATGACTTAAAATTCTTTGATGTACTCGTACCATGGTTCGCACATTGTTTTACATTGTTTGATATCTGTATTTTATGAACTAATCTGTTAAATTAACATTCTTACATGCAATGATGTCTGCACATAAGTTAGGTCAGTGCTATCTTTAACTTGCCTAAGCCTACCACATCTTTTATTACTTATACTTGTATGCAATTTTGTAAAAAAGAAGATTTTTCTGACGTTTTTAAGTGTAACTGCCCTCTGTTCATTTGTCCGGAATTATAAATAAAATAATCAATTATCATAGAATTGCAAGCAATCCATAAATACCCTACTGGTTAGAACCCCAGCAACATTCTGATTGGCCATTGACCATTCAATTATACCACAGAATAATGAAGTTAAATCTGTTTAGTTCTTAGTTTGTCTGTACCATAGTAATGTGTTAAGTTTTTCCTGCTTAGTAAGGAAATTATGTTAATACAACTGATAATCATAAGGTCCAATTTTCTCACAGTGAATAACTAATGTTTTAACTTTTCCCTATTGTAAGTAAATTTGTTGGAAATTTTTTTTTAAAAGTGATCTCACGAAACAGGTTTTATGAACAGACTGAAGGAGACACTTAAGTTATTTTTTTTAAACTCCATGTTAACAAAATGTAATATTTTTTAAAGAAAAATTCTTAGAGGAGATAACTCTTGAAGTAAAGATGCTGTATTTATGAACATTGTCATACATGATGTGAGTGTAACAAAGCACAATTATTTTAAGTTTAAAGATACCATTTATAGTCACACAGAAGAAAAGTAAATAAATAACAATTTTCAAATATAGCATTAACATGTATAGTAACAAAGATGAATATTAAAAAAAAAAATAATGTACTGTACTGTAGGTGATAATGAATGTTTATTTTGAATTTGAAGTAAATCCATGAAGAAATAAGAAAGTTAAAGAATGAATAAGAAAAAAATCAAAGTTTAAGGAGGAGATAATTCTGGAAATATGGATTCTAGATTTATAAACCTTGTCATATTATTATGATGTTAGAGTTTGAAGTAAATCCTATAAGAAATGAATAGGTGGAGTAAAAAATACCAATTTCTCGAAAATAATCTAAGTCCAAGGGGGATATAACTCTGGAAATAATCTTGCTACAGTATTAAACCTTCTCACAAATGTTGAGTGATAATAACAAACATATATATGAAGTTTGAAGTAAAAATTAAGAAATAAAGAAGTTATTAAAAAAAAAAACACACAAAAAACAACATTTTTTCCATATAATACATAATACAAAAACAACGACGACGAAGACGACAGCAACATCAACAATTAGTAATAACAGGAAAGTTCCCATTTTTTACTTGATCTAAAGAAAATGTTTTTCATCTTTAAATGCCAGTGCAGTGCATTAGCTTGGTAAATTCATGGCGATCGCTTAGGGTCATACTGTGTTTATAGAAAACTTAAAATTTTCAGAGAGACATTTTTGATGAATCAGTAATGACTCGTTTAATTGTAATTAATTCATTATTATGTTGAACAATGTTTAAGACTTAGAACGTAATTAGATAAAACACAAATGCAATACTGAAATTACAATAAATAAATGAATAAATAAATAAATGAATAAATAAATAAATAAATATATATATATATATATATATATATATATATATATATATATATATATATATTATATATAATATATATATATATATATATATATATATATATATATAAATAAATAAATAAATAAATAAATAAATAGATAAATAAAATATTTAGAGTTATTTTATGAATATAAATAAATAGGCTTAAATTACAATATACATGTGTTTGTCTAACACACAGTTTTTAAGACTTTAACCACAACATCCTATAAACGCCTGCTCTTTTTCTGCTTGTTACATTCCGTAATAATATGTTAATTAATTCTTCTTCTTGTTGATTAATTTATAATTAAACAGATAAAAAATTGAAAATAAGTAGATAAACTTTACTCACAACAATTATAAAGAGACAAATAAGGTTTAAATCAGAGCACTGAAAACACTTGAAACCTGCGACGCATTCAAAATTGAAATAACATCATCTTTTAGTCAATTTCTGTTGCAACGATAGTTAGTTTATACGTAAAAACCGGTGTTCCGACAACAGTGTACTATAAAAAAAACCATCAATTTGAAATACTCTTTACAGTTAAAATGTGTTCACAGTAAACTAGAATAGTTGAAAGCATTATCTATCTAAGCACTATATAATTTTTAATTGTAACATGCCACTTAAGTCTATTACACCGACAATAAATAGACTGAAATTCAAGGTTATTTCTAAAGTATTTTATTATTTATACGCATGCGATTCACCTTTCAAGAACCGTTGGTTGATGGAAAACAAATTTTGAAATGTTCACCGGTTAGAAGACCTTTTACTAAAACAACAGTGCTTTAGGATACGCTTGTTAAAAGTTATCCAGTTATTTAGTTCCACAAAACTGTCGCTTTTCTCTTGCTGCTAAAAGACCTTTCATTATCATTCCTAGATGTTTGATCCTCTCAGTTTTATCCTCTGGTTTATAGGATATAAACGGTACAGCTTTAATTCTCAGTAATCCTGTAAGCTAAAATAGAGAAATGCATCAATTACATAAAATGTAAATCATTGGTAGTTTATGATACATATGAGCCGCGCCATGACAAAACCAACATAATGCGTTTGCGACCAGCATGGATCCAGACCAGCCTGCGCATCCGTGCAGTCTGATCAGGATCCATGCCGTTCGCTTGCAAACCCTATTACAAGTAGAGAAACTGATAGCTAGTCGCATTATGCTACTTTTGTCATGGCGCGGCTCATTATTGTACGTGTCATATAACTGTTATTCCAAGGCCGCAAACCCTTTGGAACTACCTGTTTATGATGGAAGAAAACAAGCTGTAGAGTATCTGTTTAGACTTGGTAGAATTGCTAGGTTTCATAATGGTTGCGTAAATTTGTATGACCAAAGCGTTTATTAACAGGGCAGAATGTTAAATAAGGCACAAGTACGGATAGTCTAGGATTTTTACTGTTAAATAGTTATCACTAACACCATAATTATACCTTCCATGAAAATGATGTTAGGCGCAGAAATAACAATAGTGGCAATCTAGTAGTATCTATTATTTTATACGACAAGGTGTGAACAGGTGCTCGTAATGGTCGTATGTTTCAAAGTGGTTCAGAAAATCGATACATAAATCGGAATATTGTGCTTATAAAATCATTTCTATTGGATTACATATGTCCTAGAGTCTTTGACTTCTGATGGCAAAACATAAACGGAAAAAGCGCAGCAACGGCAGTGACTCGGACTCGAGACAAATTCGGATGTAAAAAAGTAGTGGTGGTTCGGATTCACTGATGCTTAGTGAAATTCTTAAAAAAACAAACGGGATGTTATATGAAAAGGATCTAAGTTTATCAGAGTCTACTACAAGTGCCGATGAAAGCAGTGTATTTAATCAACAAACATCAACGCCTATAATAAAGACAAATAGCCAAAATCAGACCAAAATTATGGCGGGAATTGATTCTCCAGGTAAAGTTGTTACAACGAACGAAAAGCAGCAGATAACATTTTGGGTACAGGCTGTTACTAAAATTAAATTAGGACAAGATAGCATGAAAAAGAATGTTCGAATCTAAATTACATAAAATGAGAAGCAAACTAATTGCAGATATTGACTCAAAAGTTTGAGCATTGAAAAATGTACTGAGTTTTGACATTGGAAGGAAAACCTGACGTATTGATGACGTGTTGACCAATGTTCACGCGATAAGTGATGGTTAAATTAATGTAGAAAAATCAACTTTCTAAGGTAATAACGTCTCGGCCATTAACACAGATCAAAGATCAATAATTGAGCCGCGTCATGACAAAACCAACATAATGGGTTTGCGACCGGCATGGATCCAGACCAGCCTGCGCATCCGCGCAGTCTGATCAGGATCCATGGTTTCTCTACTTGTAATAGAGTTGGTAAGCGAACAGCATGGATCCTGAGCAGATTGCGCGGATGCGCAGGCTGGTCTGGATCCATGCTGGTCGCAAACGCATTACGTTGGTTTTGTCATGACACGGCTCATATTCTGTATGCGGGATAATCCGCTTGACACTCCGAACCGTCACGGCTAGGGCATACATGTTACCCGATCAGAGGACTTGATTAACGAGGCACACAACGCCCTTGGTAAAGAGATTAGCTCAATTGTTCGATTATCAGCCGCTGTTCGTCTTCCCGCGAAAATGTATGATCACCCGCCAATACTGTAATTTAGTGTACAGTCTCTTGAGCAAAAGCAAAAAGTGATTTTACTTAGGAACAAACTAAAGCTTAGATTCATAGACTGTTATAAACACACCCAGATACAAAGCAGCAAATCATGAATTAAACGTCTGATTGAAATAAATGCTCGAGATGTTATTTAAAACCTCCCACAAGGGCGCTCACTGCGCGTAGACGCCAGACGTCGAATTACTACTAGAAGGCAACCCAAAACATAGACAGCAGATCTTAGATTTATCGAACCCGTGTGTCACGTGATCAACAATCCGGAAGTCATATAAAAAGTGCTGATGTCCCGCCAATGACCAATCAATAGGACTTTTCCCAGCCAGATACTCTTAAGTCTAGTACATTTAAACCTTGCGGAATGACTGAAGACAATAATGACTTATGCACTTGTATAAGCTTGAATTGTGATATAATCATTCCGGGTAAAATTAGCAATCAAAAAAGATTTAAAGTGCGCCCGATTCCGGACAATTTTATGATTTATGGACATTGGCCGTTTATCTTTAACAGATAGCATGAACATATTTGAAACATGTCGCAAGATACAGAGTGTGTTATGAACGTTTTATACAGTAATTTGTGCATTGCAATTACCGAGAAAATGGACAGACACGATCGAAAAACGACTCAAAAACTACAAAAAGCGGCCCAAGAGTAAGAAAGCCGAATTGGAATGACGTATTGACTGATCTCTTGAAAACACTTCGACAAAAAGAACGTGCTTTTCTAAAAATTTTCCGGGAGTCATACCGTAAAAACAGCTTTGCGTCATGAATACATAGTTGCACGTGACTTATTCGACAATACTTTACGCAAGACAGAGCGGGCCTATAGGCGGTCAAAAGCCGACGATATAGAAACGCTATACACCAATAATCCAAGAGAGTTCTTGGACCAAATAGACAAATTAGGCCCGAGAAATGACCTGTGAGATCATATATGATAACAGTGATGTTATTCGAAATGAAGGCGAAGAAATGGAAAAGTGGCGACGCAATTTTGAACTAGAAATGTGTCATCATGCCACGGATGCCCCCCCGCATGCAGCCAAAATTTCAGATGGTGCATTAATTATTTTTTTCATTTTAAGTTCAAAGCCCTTAAAACTTTTCAATGTTAACACAAACCATTTTCATACAATGTTCAAGGCACTGAAATTATTCAGTCTTAACCCTTTAAAAATAGCATATTGCATATTTGTAGCCAAAATAATGGCTAAAAGTATGAGTGCTGAAACTGAAAG
The DNA here is from genome assembly GCF_026571515.1 of Ruditapes philippinarum. Classification (NCBI taxonomy): domain Eukaryota; kingdom Metazoa; phylum Mollusca; class Bivalvia; order Venerida; family Veneridae; genus Ruditapes; species Ruditapes philippinarum. The sequence continues at coordinate 127,863 of NW_026865737.1, forward strand.
TTCAAAATGTTTCCAACATTCAGGAAAGATTAGTTTGTCTAAAATCATTGAACCACGACCAAATTCAAACTTAAACTGCTTATTCCTAAGATGTATCTATATTATTTTCAAAGTGAAAGGGACATAACTCTGCCAAAAAATCATCAAACCATGACCAAATTCCAACTTGACCTGCCCATTCCTTTGACATATCCATATGTCAAATTTAAGTTGAATATGTGACACTGTTGGGTAGATAATGAACAGAAACTGTAAATTTCATATTATTTTCAAAGTGAAAGGGGCATTACTCTGCCAAAAATCATTGAAGCATGATCAAATTCGAACTTGGCCTTCCAAAAACATATCCATATGTAAAATTTGAGTTGAATGTGTTGTACCATTGGGGAGATAATAAACGGAAACTGAAAATTCCATATTACTTTCAAAGTGAAAGGGGCATAACTGTGCCAAAAATCATTGAAGCATGACCAAATTCGAACTTGGCCTGGGCATTCCAAAAATATATCCATATGCCAAGTTTGAGTTGAATGTGTTGTACCTTTGGATAGATAATGAACGGAAACTGAAAATTTCATATTGTTTTCAAAGTAAAAGGGGCATAACTCTGCCAAAAATCATCGAACCATGACCAAATTCAAACTTGACCTGTATTTCTTTCATGACATATCCATATGTCAAGTTTGAGTTGAATGTGTTGTACCTTTGGGGAGATAATGAACGGAAACTGAAAATTTCATATTATTTTCAAAGTAAAAGGGGCATAACTCTGCCAAAAATCATCGAACCATGACAAAATTCGAACTTGACCTGTATTTTCTCATGACATATCCATATGTCAAATTTGAGTTGAATGTGTGCAACCGTTCTTAAGATAATGAACGGAAACTGATGATGACGGAATGACAGAATGACGGAAGGACGGAATGACGGAACAGGGTAACACTATATGCCCCGGCCATTACATGGCGGGGGCATAAAAACTGTCTGTATAACGGCAAAGATTGCACAGAATTTGATAACTCAAAAGGCACATTCACAGTTACTTGAAAAAAACATGGCGGACCAACTTTATTCACCTAACATTTTGCTCAATAAACATATATCATTAGATGAAATAAGCTGTGTAATTATAACAGCAAACTTGAAATCAACGAGCGATATCACGATATGTGTTTTTTTTTTTTAAAAAATCACATGTCACTGAAATGAAAAAATAGTTACTAACTAACTAACTTACCTACCTACCTACCTACCTACCTACCCACCTTCTTACTTACTTAATATCTGTTCAGTTTGGAGCAAGCTGGAATTATTGCAACATGAATATGTTATAAAAATTCATACAAACCTATAACTTATCAATAATACATACAAAAATCTAAGGGCTATACTATTATCATAAAAATGAAAGAAACATGTACATGAAAACAAAATGAATAAAAGAAAATTTGTCTTAGATTACCTGTTTACTTCTGACACCAACAAACAAAGAGCCTTTGTCCAATAGACTTATATCTAGAGAGCAACTTTGTAATCCTTCTAATGTATGTGCCAGTGCCTTACAAATAGATAAGATAGACACGGCTGGTATATCTACTTCGTCGGGAATCATAGTGATGTCTTCATAGTCATGGCGACGTATCGACCTTGTTAAACAACGGCTGGCATTTAAACATCTGATTGTGTTCTCTCCTAATTCTAAATGACAAAATAAATTGTACGCTCATTATCAGTGAGATTTAATTGCAACATTGTAACTTGTTTCTGAAATCGAATGAATGATTTTTTTTCTAATTTGTATTTGGTGATATAGTTATTTGAAAGAAAATATCACATCTGAGAGGTAAACTTGATATCAGTGATTTATTAGAAAACTCCTAATTTCCCAAAAGACATAAAATAGGGAAACAAACATAGACCACCTAAAATGGCAAAATTAAAAAAGAATTATTCAACATTTATATATATAAGATAATTTTGAAATTCAGAATTTAGAAAATTTGCAGATGTTTAGTTTAAACATATTTATTCCCGAAAGTATATATAATGTTCATACAAATATATAACAAACAAAACATTTTTACACAATGGAAAAGGATGAGAATGAAAGACAAGTCTTATAGAATTCTTCTCCTTTGGCGAACTATATGGTTTGTCTTAAATAAGTTTATAGTTAGTATAATTATACTAGACAAGGAAATAAGTATTAATTATACACACACAAAATATATATTTATATATAAACTTATATAGAATAGATTAACTACAAGTAGATGTCTAAAATGTAAGAATATATATAAAAGAAGATAACAAAATAGTGGGAAAGAGAAGAAAGAGGGTGAGAGAGGATTATAGTCTCAATAAGAAAGGATCTAAGTAAATCTTTTCGTTTTTTCTATATAATTTTGTACATTTGTATATATAATAACGTTGTCCTTGTATGTAAGAGATGGGTCACCATAGAGAAGTTTATGAAGCTTTATGCTGAAGTCTTGCAGGTTAAGGAGGAGTGTTCTGTGGACGGCGTCGTATGCACAGCACTCGAAAAAGAAATGTTGGGTAGTTTCAATTTGCCCACAATATACAAAGGGGTAAGAGAAATGTTTTTAAAAACAGGTGGTGATTTAATGCGCTGCAGTTCGTTCGAAGCCGAGTGTGAAGAGCCTGCAGTTTACGACTACCTGTATAAAAGTATTTTGGTGTATATTTTCTGTCCTTGTTTAAGAAAGTTTTAAATGAAGATATTGTAGGGCAGTTTCGTATTATAACAGGCAAGTTGTTCCAATCACGAATAACTGATGGCAAGAAAAAATTGTTGTACAGAGTAGTCATTGATGTAATTCCTCTGATATCTTCAGAGTTTCGTAAGCTGTATCGGGATTGATCTGGATTTGGTATTAATGATGAGAGATAATCTGGAGTTTTGTTCGACTGCATAGTGTAAAACATAACTAGTTTGTGTTTATATCTTCTTTCGGATAACGATTCCCAATTAATTTCTTTCTGCAGAGTTTCTAGTGAGATAAGCTTGGTTGCACCTGCAGTTGCAATGCGTGCACATTAATTTTGAATCTTATCAAGCTGTTCGAGTTCATATTGGGTACAATTACACCAAATTACATCACCGTATTCCAAAATAGGTCTAATGAATGCTATATAGATAATTTCCAAAGATTTACGATCCAGAGAGAATTTCAGTTTACGCATTATATTAACCCTTTTCCAAGCTATATCAGTTATGTATTCAATATGCTTGTGCCATGTGCAGTCAGGAGAAAGAAAGATGCCTAAATGTTTGTGTTCAGAAACTTCTGGAATTTGTTGGTTGAACATATGCAATGAAGGGTGATGCTGACGAATTCGCTTTCTGGTTACAAGTAGGGATTCCGATTTTGAAGAATTGAAGGTGACTAACCACCTTTCTGCCCATCAAGAGATTTTTTGGATGTCAGACTGAAGAAGTGTGGCTGCTGTGTTAGGATGTTAAACTATAACATAAAGACTGGTATCATCAGCAAAGAGGTTTATGAAAGATTCGATTTCATTAACAATATCATTTATAAAGATCAAAAATAATAGGGGACCAAGTATAGACCCTTTGTTTTCTATCAGTAAGGTAGCTATTGAACAAAGATAACAAAGATCCAGATATACCTGCGTGCTTTAGTTTCGAAAGGAGGCCTTTATGCCAAACCTTGTCAAACGCTTTACTGATATCAAAGAAAACCACACGAACTTCAAGGCCATTGTCAAGTGATATACAAAGCGTATCATAAATGAAGGCCAGCTGATTAACTGTAGAATCACCAGGGATAAAACCAGACTGAGCAGTAGACAGAAAATTATTTTTTTTTTACTTTGAGAAAGTTAAAGATGTGTTTAAATACAAGTCGCTCAAATACATTTTCTGTAGTGTCCAAAAGTGATATGGATCTGTAGTTATTTAGGAGAGATGTGTCGCCCTTTTTGTGAACTGCAGTGACATTTGTCTCTTTCCATGTGATTGGAACTTCACAACATCGTAGAGAAGCATTGAATAAGTCACACAAGGGGAAAGATAGTTCATGAGAAGCCTCGCATAAAATTTTATTACTTATACCATCTGGACCTACTGCTTTGTCAACTTGTAACGAAAGAAGAACATTTTTTTACTTCATGAGGGCTAAGCACAATATCGTTGAGACAGGAATGTGGTGAACTAAGGTAAGGTGGATCTCTGTTCTCATCGTTAATAGACATTTGTCCTACGAAGAAGTTATTCAGAAGATTTGCCTTATCGTTATTTGAGTAAACAATATTTCTGTTTAAGGGATCTGTCAGTGGTGGAATGCTACTATCATTTGTTGATGAAATAAAAGATTTCAGAGTCTTCCACCAGTCTTTAGACGAAAGTGATTTTTCAGTTTATTTGAGAGTTTACAAAAATAGTTTGACTTGGCTTCCCGTATCAATAATATTGTTTCATTACGAATGGATTTGAATCTTTGCCAGTAATATTGTGAATTTGTCATTCTAGCTTTTTTATACAGACGTTTTCGTTTACGGATATTAACTCTGATTGAATTAGTAATCCATGGAACATCTAAAGGTCTTACTTTAATCAATTTGTTAGGGATGTTATTTTTAGCATTTGTTTGTATCTGATTGGTTACGTTATTTGCATATATGTTAACATCTGCATCAAAGCAGTTTTCCCATGTAAAGGTATTTATATCTCCACGTAATGCTTCGTAGTCAGCATGTTCATATTCCCAAACAATGCGGTCAAAACACATTTGTCGCGGTTTACGGAATTTCAGAAAACCAAATATAGGAACGTGATACCTTAGTTCTTGTTTTAGAAAGTGATCACCAACACCAGAATGAATAACATTGTTTTTGTTTGAAACTAATAAAAGGTCGATCAAAGAATTTGAATGTTCAGTATAATGTGTTGGTTCATCAATTAGTTGTTCTAGTTTGAATTGTTGAGTGATGGATGTAATTTTGCGGTTTGATGAATAACAGTTTACAGTTAGATTGAAATCACCCGTAATGATGATGTCAGGTATATTAGTGTCAATGGCTAGACCAACAGAATCTTCAATAAGATTGTTGTATATGACATCTGAGTTAAGCGGGCGATAGAAGATACTAAATAGAATATGACGATTGTTACAAAGGATCAACTCGATCCAAATACATTCTATCCTGTTTAATTCTAGATCTGTTGTACGTTTGTAGTGTATATTGTCTTTAATGTACAAAGTAACACCACCATGAGCATCCCCAATGCGATTTTTGCGTTCAGGGGAATGGTACGAGGAAAGTAGTAAGTCTTCAGTTGATACAGAACTTTTGAGCCAAGTTTCAGAGAAAGCAAGAATATCAAAATCGCAGAGTTCCGAAAAAAGGATATTGAGTTTATGTTCAATACTCTGAACATTTAAATGTACGAAAGAAAGATGATTTTTTGAATATGATAAATTTCCGAAGGAGTAGAGGTCATGGATGAAATTGAAGAAGTAGGTGAGATTGGACCAGGATTCAGATGAATGTCTCCAGATACATGTAAGATTACTACTAGCCAGGAATAGTACACCAATACAAATACCAAAGTTAAAGTATTACTGGTAAATTGTATGTTATTATAAACTCTAGTGGTGAATTTCATTACCTTTTTTGAAGAGAATCTGACGAGAAACAGTTTATTTGAGGATAGCCAATAATGCATTGAAAGCACAAACAATGGGATACTACAGATAAATACCAAAAGCAAAATATGAAAAGTGATTGGAAAATGAAGTGACCTATATATTTTGTATGATTTAATGAAGGCTTCGCAAGTGTTTCGTTTCATATAAGACTTATGAGATAGCTGTTATAGCGAGTAAGAACTTTTGCAAAGCCAACATTGACAACTTGTGTGTACAAGGGACAGAAAAGCATACGTATGCAGAGTGATGGACAACTAAAAATGAATGTGGATATGAGACTGATAATAAACATAGAGTTAGGAAAAAAAAAGAAATAGCTAGTATCATTAGTAAGTAATTAGTAGGAGAGATTTTAAGGGACATTTAAGAAGTAGATAGGAAGCTATTTGTTGTTGGAAGCGGAAGTTCGATAGGACAAGTCTTTAAAATATTGTGCTGGATAGATTTAGGTAAGTATGAATGTATTCTTTTTTTATCTAAACCGAGGATTGGGTGAGGTAAGTTTGATGAGATAAGTGTGTAAGTTTATTAGGATGGTCTATTCTAGGTAAGTATAAAATTAGGTTGAAGCTCATTCAGAATAAGGTCCGTTGAAGTATGTATGCAAGACAAAAATGATAATAGACTATTATTTAATCAAGTTTATCTTAGTCTAAAATGATAATCTAATGAGGTGAGTATATAAGTTTGTCATTATTTGGGTATGTCTGTAGTTATGTTGATCGTATATAATAAGTTATATCAAATATATTGTAAAATATTGAGCTGGATAGATATAGGAAAGTATGAAGGTATTTTTTGCGACGGACGCGCCCTCAGGCGCGTTCAGAGCTAAGTCATCTACACATGGGATTTCGTTGGCTACACTCGCGCAATGTGTCTTAAACCAATTAACAGCCCAAGAAATAGTACATGAATTTGATCCTTCAAAACTCCCATACTTTGTCTGGATATCTTAATGTCTTCCATATTTAGCCTTTTCAATTTCAAATTAAGCTATCCAAGTTAAAATATGAACGTATATTATTGATAAAAACGTTGTAGTCCCGTAGTATTATTGCGCAATATGCAAATTACTGCTGAAACGATTTACCGCTGTCGAAAAAGTAGGACAGCAAATTATACTTCAATAAAGGTGTAACCTCTGAGTTCCAAGACATTATTAGTAGGAAATAAATATTTCTACATTATACAAAACATTATTATTAACAAATCAAAAGTTTTTCGTGACTCTAGGATAACTCGCGCATTAATAAAAAGAAGAACTATTTTCGTGACTCATACGCGGGTTTAGCTGAATATTCAGCAGTTATTAATATATTAGATACAGTACAATGGCTAGTATAAATATCTATTTTTGAAAATGCATGTAAGACACTTTACCGCCATGTAGTCTTTCATGGTAAGGAAGTTATAATATCAGTTCTACTTCCGATTCTTGTGGTTTGTTTACATATTTTACTAGGTCATGATATGAGTTAACCTTCGCTATTCTAAAAATAGATTCTGCTTAACCTGTACTGATTTTTGGACAGGTTAATAAACCAGCGGATTGTAATGCAATACTTTTAGAAATGCTATACAATTGTAAGAAGCAAACAAGTTGAAAATGGAATTTAGTGTGAAGTTGAAAAGGACAACTAAACACTGTAGTGCTTAAGTGACATTTAAATTAAAATAAAAACGATGTGCTCTGGCCTCTACATCTTTACCTTGTAAATAAAAAAAATCTAAGAAATACACTATTAATTGCTGATGATTTTAACCAATTTTTTTTTTAATGAGACATATCCAAGAGAAATAAAAATACAAATGACTTATATTTTATTGTCTGTATGCCCACTATGATATAACACGAAGCAATTCTAAATAGCATTCTCAAATGTATAATGTATTATGTTTGAAGTTTATTTGCCTGGATTTATTCTAGAAATATTTCGTTGATAGTTTTTTTCTATTTACATAACATTTCTTAGAATAAATCGATAAGGACACTGATTTACAAGTTTGACCAGAGTTTTTAGGCATACATTTCATTCTGTATTTAAGTGCTTGAAAGTAGAAAATCTGAATTATATCAATTTGGGACACAAAATATATTGCTCTACAAATCTCGAACTTGTATGGAACAAATTTTCTCTGTTATATATTTTGTGTTTTGTTTTTGTTTTGTTTTTTTTTCTAAAAGAAGCCTTAATTAATGTCTCTCCGGTTGAATGTCCGTCGCATTCAGTGCTGCAGCACTTTGATTTATTTTGATCTAAAATGACGATCGGATGAGGTAAGTTTGATGAGATAAGTGTGTAAGTTTATTAGGATGGTCTATACGAATTAAGTAAAGAAATTGGTTAAAGCTGATTCAGAATAAGGTCCGTTGAAGTATGTATGCTAGACAAAAATGATATTAAACTATTATTTAATCAAGTTTATCTTAGTCTCTAATGATAATCTAATGAGGTGAGTATATAACTTTGTCGTTATTTGGTTATGTCTGTAGTTATGTTGATCGTATATAATAAGTTATATCAAATATATTGAGGTAGTTTTTATAAGAAATTTTGATTCATAAAAACGATAATAAATACTTTTGTTATTCAGATGAGGTAAATAATACCGTCAAAGGAAAATAAAAAAAAACGTAAATGATAAATTCCAATAAACAATAGTATAGATAAAAGAATTAGGAAAATAAGTTCACAAAATGTACAAGACGCATATCAAGTACTTATCAAAAAAGGTGAGAACACTCATACTATCCTACTTGCGAATAAAATATCGAAATCATTATAAATACAAAGAAAAATCAATACGCTTGAGCATCATCGGATGCCTATCCAAACATGGCTCGTATACAATTAAGTAACGAATAAAGAAAACAAATGTTAAAAATATAACGAGTAAAGAAAAAAATGTTTTTAAAATAATCACATCAAAGGGAAAATATAGTTAACGAATGTAGAAAATATTTGCGATGCTAGTTCATACAAATGATTACAAAAATATTAATCACAAGTACGTTAAAAGAACGAAAAGAAATATGTTACAAAATAACAGAGTTTAAAATATTTAGTTTTTGTGCATCAAGTAACACTTAGTTTAAGCGACTATCGGTAGATTTCATTTAGCACGAAAAAGACAAGATTTTATGTTCCTCTGACCTGTGTCGTCTGCAATCGATGTAAATTAACATAAAGAAATACAACCCGTAGATTACCAGACATACAGGTATGTTTGTTTACTTATCTTTAACTAGTGTTGTGAATAGGATTTATACATATCATACAACTATAATAAACAAAAATATATACAAAATATTTAGTAGCACGATAATAATACAAATCAAGAAACTAGGCTGTTAATTATGAAGAAAACGAGAAAAGAATACCTTACTATAGGTTAAGTGTGATTTGTTTGAAATTAATGTAGTTACGTACTTTATAAATTCAATGCATCAAAATGTTTTAAGGTAAGTTCGAAACAGCAATTTGGAATACATCAAGTAATTTTTGTAAATTTTACTTTTTATTCAAAACAAGTGAGCTAGTTGACTTAAACAATGGATGATTTTAGACTAGAAATATCCAAAAGCTAAATTATATTTAATTTTTTGTTTACAAGAGTTATGCACATAAAGAGACTTAAGAGAGAAAAATGTACAATTATGTAGTCAAAAAATAAAATAAAATACATGTAGATAGGATATATTTTAGGCAATATTACCAGTATATGTAATATAGCTTTAATCAGCATAATTGGTAGCCACTCCACTACATAAAATACCTGTGATTTCACGAGAAATAAGTGCAAGGTAAGGAAAAATGTAAATGTAGCGTTATAAAGATGTTTTCATACGGTGGAGACAATGAACCTTCAATGTGACCCTTTTGTGCCATTTCATGAAAAGTGGCGTATGGTCCTCAAGTAAAGGAATGCTTATTTTTCTTAAATGTAAAAATGAAAGGCAATAGAAAATGAAAATTTTTGTCCATACATTTTAACCGATGTCGGATTAAAAGGCTTTTCACATGTTATCGATCACGTACGAGTCAATGTAAAACGATCCACCTTTATCATATGTAACACAACTGATGCCCTGATTAAAAGTAAAACTATTCTAGAAAGGAAAACAACAAACCTTGTGTCATTTGTTTCAATGACTGTTCATCAGTACTGGGACTGAATTTCTGAAAATATAACAAACATAATAGTTTGCAGATATGGAAGTTACTTAACGATCAATCCATTCGCTGAAATATATTGCAATCGGTTGAACAGAGTAACTGCAAATCTGTCACTCATTCAGGATTTTTACTAGAGAATTGCAAACCTAAACACAAATTTGAAAGCACTCTGATTTGTGTCTTATTTTCGCTCCACATGACCCCATACGAAAACACGACATTCGTATTTCTAGTCTGGCGCCCTGCAGAGCAAGAGTACGACAAATTGATCACATTTGTCGTAATTTCGTGTTTTCCCTGGCATCCCGCAGAGCAAAAGTGCAAGAAAGTGATCACTGTCTTTTTTTTTTTCGCTTGGAGCCTCGCGGAACGAAGGACAGAATCACAATAATATGCGACAGTGGTCACTTTCACTTGCTTCTGAAATATGGTCTGGCGCACCGCGGAGTGAAAGGCTAAAAAAGTGATAACTTTGTCGTTTTATTTAATGTTTTTCGCAGAGTTTTATTTGACATTTTAAGTAAATGAATAAAAAGCTTACGTTTGAAGCATATTTTTTGGTTGCAAGTTGAAACAGGAAAAGTTGTCCGTTAGCAAGTAACAATGGCATAAAATAAATCCTCTGTACTTATATACATAATATAACAACTGGCAGCCAAGCTGAAATGTTGGATTGAAACTTTTTGAGTTTACAGACCTTACATTTGCTGGAAAGAAATTCATAGTAAATAACTCACCGTTCCTCCAATGATGGCACTTAATGTATATAGAATAGGATTAAGAGCCGAGTTGACTGGTAGAATAAAAACAGCTGCCCATGCATATACCTCTCCAGATATCACGTGACCATACAGCGCAAACATTGCTAGAATTAAAGATACAATAATTATTAATTTAATAGTACATTTCTTACTTTCCCTGCTATGATTGCACTAAAATAGAATTGAGAGCCGAGTTGACTGGTTGGTAGTATAACAAGAACGGCGCTCGACATTGAGTATAATAATGATTACCTATATTGAATACAAAAAAATTGTCCCAAAAAGGTTCAAAGCCTTGTTATTAAGATGTTATATCGAGTAAATCACTGACTGATATTATGAATGCATAAAATTGTCACAAAAAGGCACAAACCCTTCAGTAGTTATGGAAACACCAGCTTACACGCAAAAACTTAACGAAGTCAGAGTTATTGGACATTTGCCAATCATGTTAGATAATTACACAGAACAAGTGCTTGAAGTTTCAATCTATTCCCTTCAGTAGTTATGGAGATACCAGCTTACACGTTAAAACTTAACTACAGAGGCGCCGACACCGACACGACGCCGACTAATTTTCGGCCAGCTCTATCATTTATGTGTAATTTATCAATTAAAATAACTTCTTACCCATGACTCCTATAGGAAACCAGCACATAAAATCAGTTGCTACAACTAGCAGAAGATTCCTTGCAACTTTAAGGTCCCTTTTTCTTGAACTTTCTACAGTGGTGGCGATTCCAGAATAATTGCGAATTTCAATGAAAATCGAGAGCTGCCCAACTGCGACTAAGATAAATGTAAGAAAATTCAGGCAAACAAAGACAGATAAGGAATATACCCAGCCAGGTGGACGATCTCTTGTTAACGGTAAAGCAATGCAAACACCAGACTTTGAGTAGAATTCGTTTTTAAAATATCCTTCATAAGCAAGAGGAAATATGGCTGCAGTAACGGAAAATACCCACGTGAAAATGGCACAACTGACAGCTTCTGTCTTTGGTCAATTTTAGCTCGTCCAAATGGAAATTTTATTACCAGAAGCCTATCCAATGTAATGAGACAAAGAAATAAAACGCTCGCTTCTGAAGAAGTGGTGGACAGCATTCCCCGCGAGGTTACACCATATACTGTGCCTCCAGTAGTCGTCCATAAATATGTATCTTTAAAAGAATATGTTCAATTTGCATCACAAATGACTACATAATTTGTATAAGTTTCAATTGTACTATAACTTACAAAAAATGTTGAGCACACCCTAATACTTGATTTAATGTTCATGAGGACGCACGACTATAATGTAAATACAAAGTACTATTCAACAGAAAAGACAATGAATCAAAACTTTTGGTGCGAGACTCTTTTGTCCCGATATAAAACTTTTCACGACTAGGGGAGAAACTATGTAAACCACCTGAAAGCTGGGTCGATATAGCTGCAAAACGATTCCCGACGCCACTGGTTCGAATCCCAATCAGTCTGCGCATAGTTTTCTTCCTCAGACATTTTACCTAATAATATTCATTTTAATTTATTATATATTTCGTTGCATTGATTCATATCGGCCCATATTGAATCAGGCAGAGGCATCACATAAGTATAATCATTAATGTTAATATCTTTATTACAATTCGGCCTTTTAAAGTCACCTATATATAGTATATAATATCTTAAGTGTTACTTTTCTGTTTCAGGAATATCACGTGACTTACCTTTTCCGAAATGCAGAATCGGCAGCAGCTATAATGATGAGAATATATAGCCATTAGAAAAATCGGCAACTGCCAAGTTTGTAACAAATATGCCAAAACCAATTTCAAACCTTTCTCTATCATATTTCAGCCTGTAGAAAACCGTCAGAATATTTCCAAGAAACGCAGTGATTCCTATTAACCATATCAAAAACTGTAGCACAGAATGTCTCATAAGGTCATCACAAGATGAAAACTCGTCTTTTGGAGGATAACAGTTTTCTTCTTTAACATAATTAGGTCGTATACAACAGAATTTGAACTCCGGAGTAATCAGGTTTTCTAAACCAATGAGTCCAGTAAATATTTCTGTATTAAATGATTTAATACTATTTTCTTTGAAACTGATAGAGCGTATAGATGCGCCGCGGAAAGCAAAACTTGCCAATCCATGTAGCTTGTTGTTAGATAAGTCTAATTTGTGTAGACTCATTCCTGAAAATGTGTCTGCCAAAACTGTTTCCAGTCTAGCATTGGCTAAGTCCAGTTCTCGAACATGGACCAGTCCAACAAAGGCATACATTTCTATAACTGATAGCTGATAGTTACCTCGTAGATTAAGGACTTGTAGCTGCTCTAAGCTGATAAACACAAAATCTGGTAAAATTGTTAATAAGTTGTAACTTAGATCTAAATGGCGGATATTCTTCATTCTTTCAAACGAATATGAATTTATACGCTGTATTCCACAGAACGAAAGATTAAAGACGATTAAAGTTTGCAAATGTAAATAAGATTCCTCCAAGATAGAACTGAGTCCAATGTTAGAACTTAAATCAAGATACCGGACTGTATCTGGTATTGTTGGTAATAAAGATAACTGAAAGTCAGTGTTGCTGCAATCAGCAACATACCCCTGGCATGTGCAATTATCTGGACATCTAAAGTCACAAATTGCTTCATCGTCACCATGGATACAATGAACGATCCCGTCACAGACTTGATCTATCAATAAACAAGCATGACTCCAAGCACATTTGTAACCATAGGGGCAGTGAACCTTTGTTGTTACTGAAAATAAAAATTGTTGCTGTGAGTGTCAAAAGTCTACCATACAAACGAAACAAACTAATAAATACATATATGCACATTGAACTAACCCACACTTTGTGTCATGACAGTACATCTTCATACACACAGTTAGGGTAAATGATTTTTGGTTGGAACGTTTAGAAAATTGCTTTATCATTCAGAGTTTATACAGATCATATACTTAAAATAACTATAGTCTTGGGCCTGATCATCCGATATGACACATCAATGTATGGCAGTTAATAAAATGTTCCAGAACAGAATATTATTATTCATCACATATATGTTCATATTAATTCATTTAAGAACTCTATCAACTTTTTTATTTTCGAAAAATATTTTTCATCAAAAAAGCTTAGTGCTTAGATACGTTGAAGTAAATTGTTTGTTTTCTGTTAAAGTCAAACTTAGTCAATAAAAAGATTTTTTTTTCAAACATGCATTATGGTTTGTTCAATTTCACTATCTATAACAATGTAAACCTTACTATTGCATAGGTCGCTGAAATATTCTGCACCAATTCCATTTAGACTCTGCCATCTTCTAACATAAAATTCTAAAACATTTTCCGAACTTGAAGTCTTTGAATAACTTGACACATTAAAATTCTCGATCACCCTGTAAACTTTTGCGTTTTGTTCCAAAATAAACTTTGTTTCTACGATTTCCTTAATTGACTTCTTCTGCAACCCCTCTCGTTTGAATTAAAATAACACCTTTCAGATGATCGTTTGTAAAATGAACTGACTCTAGAAGATGTTTTGCCATGGTTTTATAGCGACAACTGAACGAATTTTCAGTATCTTGTGCTCTACTTATTTCCTTATCAAGAACGTCTAGCAACAAATTATTGTTTCCATAAGCACTGAATGGTTTTGTTGCCTTAAAGCTTAATACACGAACAATATTTGTTGGAGTGAAAAATTGCTGTGCAAACCGAAATATATCTGGCCCATCAGTAGTTTCCTCGTCGTGAATAATAAGAATTTCATTTTTTGATGGGGCACATCCTGCAATTTTACAATAAACCGAAAAAGAAAAAAATAAACAATTAAGATCCGCCACAAAAAAAAAACGAGAGTAAAAAAATGTACGACAGCTGCAAATGTTTAAACGTAGATGTCATTAATTCAGTTGTTCATCTCTTTGAAGGAATACAACTTAGCATGGTATATTCTAAAGAGGAGAGTAACCATTGTAACAATTTGATTTCTCACTCTCTCCTCCCACTTTCTCTTGCCAGCTACCTTTATATTGCATTTATTTTTCTTGGGAAACAATCTATCAATGATCTTTAAGATTTTAAATTATTTGAGTTATTAGTATGGTTGTATATTACATCTAGTTAATTTATGTTGTTGATATGACTTTTATCTCTGAGCTGCATGCCTCCAGACAAGCCCTTAAAGTATTTCAAAAAATCCAACTTTAGAAAACTGTAGTAACATTTTAAGTAGCTTTAAAGGATTCAAGATTCCAATAATAATGTCCTTGTTATTTTGATGCAATAAGATTCAAGATTCAAATAATAATGTACATGCATTTTGATTTTGCAGTATTCATTACATATTTTTACTGCTTGACTAACGCAGTGGCGGCTATATTTGCATATTTTGACTTCTCTTTGGTCTTACGTAGATTATAATGCCGTTTTGCATTGTGTAAATAACTTTCTTTACTTTTAGATACATTTTCAAATTTTCATTAAAATTAGCATTATTGAAATGCATTCTCCCTAAAATGAATTTGAAATGACTGACCGCAATAGTATTCATCTTCCCCTCCCGGGCAATGTAGAAGTCCATCACATAGAAACCGATGTGGAATGCAAAAGCTGTTAGGGCATTTAGCCATACCCTGTGGACATGTATAGTGCTCTGTAAAACATAGATCGCACAATATTTTTCCATCACAAGAGAGTAAAACGTTTTTACATAATAAACAACAAAAAACAATATCTGATCCAGCACGAGATAATAAATACAGTTAAAAAATATCATAAATATAATGAACTTTCTGAGATAAAGCTTTTTGACATTTGATATATTTTTGTTAGATATTTATAACCAAGATATTTATAATTCTAATCCAATTTTCATATCAAAAATAATATTATTTGATATTTAATCTGTCGTAGAATATTAATCCTAAATATTTTTTGTCACAACAAGCAACACTGATTTTACCTAAAATAGTTCAATATAAATCAATTAACAAAGCCAGGATTTTGCACGTTCGTAGTAACAAAAACTCGACCTTACCAGACCCAGTAGTTAAATAGATGTTGCATAAATAACGATACAAAATATAAGATGAAACATTGTCAAAGTCCTAGCCAATAGAAAAACTGGAAAAAGGGCGATGTAAACAAACATAAGAACTGCGGACTTGGTTTGTCTGAATCTGGCACTCATCAATAATTCTAATGAATGCAGTTTGATATTAATGATGTGACCTGAATCCAGACTGACGTTGGTATAGAAGTTGATTTTTCTCAAGGTATTGCTTTAAATGTGAAATGACATGACGTTCAAGAATAAGTGATATCAAGGGAAGTATGGAAAATGGCCTATAATTTCTTTTATCACTTTTAGAAATTTTGATTCCTTTTTATGTATATGAATGACTTTGGCATTTTCAATAATATTTAGGACATGTATTGTTTAGAATGCTATCATTGAATATAGTGGTAAGTTTGGGAGCAATAATATGGGCCGATAACTTTAGAAACCTTGCACTGAGATCATCTGACGCACATGACTTTGTAATATCAGAAAGAATTACAATACTGAAGTACGAACTACCACATGGCACATTTTATCAACTGTTATGAAGTCACATATATAGATAATGTATACATCGAAATCTCGTTGTGACATGCCTTAATCAGACTATCTTTCAAGTGGAAAAAGATGCTGATAGAACAGTTCTCTCTTACTTGTTTACCTCTAGATTATTAGATATCTCTCATAAGGACATTATTCAAGTATGGAAAACATACAATAAAGGCATTAAATTTGGCTGACTGATATACAGTCTTCACAAGAGACAAAGTTTATAAATATTGAACATTGAAATAATCTGTTCAATTCTTTCTTTCACCTTCTGATAATGATGTGTCTTAACTTTCATTTAGACTTTCTGATAAAAGGAATGTTGTTTCGGAACTATCATTGACTTGTTTTGATTTTGTTTGACCACGTGTTAAAATAACGATGTCCTTCATGAACGTAATTCATCATGCACTTTGCTGAATCGTTATTGGCATACTATTAGATTATGTACATACCACAATTGTTTAGATGACTCCCATCTCTACAACCAATAGGAAAGCCGGTTTCGTCAATGTTATAGATACATCTCATGGTTTTTGGAATATGTTTCCCGTTTATATCACAAATGAAATTGTCATCTACGGCTTGGTAATCTAGTGCAGTGTAAAATAAATTTGCTATGACCTCGTCAATTTGAATATGTGATCTACAGCAGTATGATGGAATAGATGTTGCTATGACCTTGATAATTTGAATATGTAATCTACAGTAGTATGAAACAATAAAAAATTCTGCCATGACAATGTCAATTTAGGTAAGTAATCTAAAGTAGTATATAACGTTTTACATCAAGAACAAAATTGTGCTTTTTCAAAAGTTTGAGGTATGGATCTGGACTTTCAGTGCAAAATATTGACAAATGCTAGGACAGCACATGCAACAAGAAATTAATGAAAGAAAAACAACGAAATAACTCCTGTGTATGTGTCAACAGAAATACATTTGATAGCTGTTGTCACCATTTCAAAACAACAAAAAGTGCCAAATACAAAATAAATACACGGTACGGTCATTTAAAAGGTATATTTCATGTCCAATACGTAACCTTTTCATTGATAAGGGCATGTGGGCGATTCACCAATGACATTCCATTTGCTTGGGCCTGACTTGGAAACATACCCTGTAACATAACATGTTAGGGTTTGACATCCAAGAGTTACTTTGATCTTGGAAGTATGGGGTCGGATGTTGCGCAGGACACGTCGCCTTATTATTGTGAACATGTGTGCTACGCAATTTGCAACATTATTTGATCTGTGGAAAGTAATGGACCGGATACAAAATCACCTTATAAAATACCTATTAAGCTTTGATCTCCAATTGTCACCTTGAGCTTAGAGGTAGGGGTCCAGCAGGTGTTGCGCAAGATACATCGTCTTATTATTGTGAACATTTGCACAATCTCTTGATCTACGAAACAGTTATGACCGGACACAAAATACTCTTTATTACAGACCATGTTACACTTTTACCTCCGAATGTGACATTGACTTTCACGGTAGGTATCTATAAGTCGTCTTATAATTGTGAAATTTTTAGTATCTAGTATTATCAAAATCCTTGATGGATGAAAAAGTTTCGGACCGGACACAACATATACCCTCAAATAGACAATGTTGACTTTAGATAACCAAGTGTGACCTTGACCTTGGAGGTAGGGGCACGGGTGTTGCACATGGCACATCGTTTTAATATAGCAATCATTTGTGCAAAGTTGTTAGTAAATTCATTCGATAAATGGCTTAGTGCAATCATTTGTGCAAAGTTATTAGTAAATTCACTTGATAAATGGCTTAGTTATGGACCGGACACGAAAGTGTGACGATTATACTGAGTTACTGACGTCCCCACCATTTGTGACTTTTGTGACTACTCTTTTGTTTTCTCTACTGTTCTTTTAGTCACTTAAGAGAAAAAAAACCACGCAAGAGATTGTGGAATGAATGACATCAATGAAAAAATATACATGTAGTTGGTTATTACATATTTTTCCTCTAGCCAAGTAAGGATCCAAATGGTTGTTCGGACAGACAGACGGAGCCCATTTCTATATCCCCTTTTTCTCCGAAGAGGCGGGGGACAATTAAGCTTTGGAATTAAAAACAGTATATAAACTATTTAAAGAATTTTGCCGTGACTTTGTCAATCTGGCTTTGTAATCTAAAGTAGTTTGAAATATAAGAGTTACCATGACCCTGTTAATTTGGCTATGTTATCTGCAATAGTAAAAGGTAAAGGTCTTGTTTATTATATTGTCACCCCTACTGAAAGGGCCAGCAATTTCTGACTTATGAGACTCCTTTAGCTTGCATACCATGTACCTTCCAACTCCTACCACTATGCCAGGCGCAAAGCGGATAGAAATCGGTAACCATTCATTTTAACTACCTCGCGGCTAACGAAGCGGCCATTTCGGAACGAGTCCCACGAGAAACATTCATCCTTTAATTAACGCTTCCCTTGGGGCCTTCGACCTCCTGATCCTAAGGCGGACGCCTTCACCACTAGGCCAACGGTACCGATAGTGTGAAATAATAAAATAATTGCTGCCATGACCTTGTCAATTAAGCTATGTAATCTGAATGAAGTATGAAGTAATTGCTGCTATGAAGGTGACAATTTTGCTATATATAAATCTACATTAGTATGAAATAATGAAATAGTTGCCATGATCTTGTCAATTTGAGTTTTTGAAGTTCTTTTCTGCTGCTGCAAGTTGCTTGCCAAGTGAAAAATATCATGTTTGTAGAAATATATGAAATCTAAATACATCTATCTTTTTATAACAATAGCCCTTGAAAAAGAATGCATCAAACTGAAAAGAAACAGATTTATTGTCATTTTACAAACATTAAAACTGTTATTAATTTAGTCCAGGCCTTTCCCCGGGAATTTTACCAGGCATTGGGGCAAGCTTTCGCGGAAATGGGGGTGGGTGTGGGAGGACCCCCGTCCCACGTTCAAATTTATTTTTTCCTATTTTTATGTTTGCTTCATCAAAATCTACTGTATTTAAGAGTCTTCATAAACAAAAAAGAAACCACACAATTTATTACACTATTATCATAAATTTAGGAAAACAACACAATGAAGATATTATTTTTTATCCCCCGCCGAAAATTTTCGGCGGAGGATATAGAAATAGTCTCCGTCCGTCCGTCCGTCCGACCTTCCGTCCTTCCGTTCGTCCGTCCGTCCTTCCGTCCGACATTTTTGTCCGGAGCATATCTCTAAAAGTATTTGAGTTATCAACTTAAAACTTCATAGTTGGGTAGACCTCATTGAAAAGGAGTGCAGTGCACAAGAATGATAACTCTACCTTGCATGATTTTTGAGTTATTGCCCTTTGTTATTTTTCAAAATTGATTTTTGTCCAGAGCATAACTCCAAAAGCCTATGAGATATTAACATGAAACTTCATAGGTGCATAGATCTCACTCAGGAGGTGTGCAGTGCACATGAATGATAACTCTACCTTTCATAATTTTTGAGTTATTGCCCTTTGTTATTTTTCATACCTAATTTTTCACCTGAGTGGAGCATAACTCAAAAATAGTTTGAGATATCAACATGAAATGTCATAGGTGGATAGATCTTATTGAGGAGGAATGTTATATGTGGATAGATCTCATTGAGGAGGAGTGCAGTGCACAAGAATGATAACTCTACCTTGCATGATTTTTGAGTTATTGCCCTTTGTTATTTTTCAAAATTGATTTTTGTCCAGAGCATAACTCCAAAAGCCTATGAGATATTAACATGAAACTTCATAGGTGCATAGATCTCACTCAGGAGGTGTGCAGTGCACATAAATGATAACTCTACCTTTCATAATTTTTGAGTTATTGCCCTTTGTTATTGTTCATACCTAATTTTTCACCTGAGTGGAGCATAACTCAAAAAGTGTTTGAGATATCAACATGAAATGTCATAGGTGGATAGATCTTATTGAGGAGGAATGTTGTGCGCAAGAATGATAACTCTTCCCTATACAATTTTTGAGTTATTGCCCTTTGTATTTTTCATGCTATTTTGTCCAGAGCTTATCTCAAAAAGTATTTGAGGTATCAACTTGAAACTTCAAAGGTGGATGGATCTCATTGAGGAGGAGTGCAGTGCTTAAGAATGATAACTCTACCCTGCATTATTTTTGAGTTATTGCCCTTTGTTATTTTTCAAAATTAATTTCTGTCCAGAGCATAACTCAAAAAGCCTTTGAGATATCAAAATGAAACTTCATAGGTGCATAGATCTCACTCAGGAGGTGTGCACTGCACAAGAATGATAACTCTACCTTTTATAATTTTTGCCCTTAGTTATTTTTCATACTTAATATTTCAATTCAATTTTTTTCTCAAAAAGTATTTGAGGTATCAACTTGAAACTTCATTGGTGGATAGATTTTACTGAGGAGGGATGCAGCACACAAGAATGATAACCTACCCTGCATTATTTTTCAGTTATTGCCCGTTGTTATTTTCAGCCATCAGTATTCACATAGGTTTCAAATCTGTAATCACTATAGCCATCAGTTTTCATTACCAAAAGACCTCTTAAAATGAAATTATTCTGTTCTACTACATATACATTCTTCCAATGAGCAAACACATTCGGCGGGGGATGGCCATGTTGACATGGCTCTTGTTTATAATATATATACATTAACTGTCTATCTTCACAATCACCCTTCACTGTTTAAAACTGATAGTCTTTCTTTAAAATAGTATAGGCCTAAACATCAATGTCGAAAAAAAACAAGATGCTGACCCATTGAAATACAGGGATCTCACTAGGATTTTCAAAATACTCCCAAGCCAGAAAAGGAGGAGTCCCAAATCATGTTGACTATGCTAAGCCATCTTTGCTGCATTTATGCAGTTGATGTATATGATAAAAAACAGAATGAGGGAGTCAGAGTTTGAGCAGAGGAAAATGCTTATTTAGGAAAATGGTAATATGTCCGAAATGGGAAGGGAAACACTGTATCATAAAAAAGTGATTGAAAAGATCTGACATATAATTTCTAATATCCTACATCATCAGACCATTCTGATTCACTCCACACTCCCCCCTTTCACAGTCTGAAAGACAGCTAAATCCCCTTCAACTTTGAACATTAATGTGTACTTCTTGACCTTTTACCAGCCACGACCTTGATGTTATGTCATGCATATCATAAGCACATAGTCTCATGATGATGATTATTTGTGCCATGTTATTTAAAATCTTCAATAAAGTCAAAAAGTTATGGAGAACATATAACCTTGACCTTGGGGGTAGCAACCTAGATGTTGAGCTCTGCAGATTGTAACATGGTGATGATCATTTGTGCCAAGTAATTTTAAAACCTTTGAATTGTCAATAAGTTATAGAGCGGACATGAACAATAGATGTTTTAACATTGGACCTGTGACTTTATTGTGCACTGCCAATAGGGTCATAATACTGATCATTTCTGCCAAGTTATCTTAGCGGTTTAAATGTTATGGACACAGACGAAATGTTTGACCTGTAAGTGTGAACTTGACCTCGGTTATTGCGCTCTGAAATTCAGTTACCTCGGAAATTCAGTTATTGCGCTCTGCACATTGACTCATAATTTTGATTACTTGTACCAAGCTATTTAGAAAAAAACAGAGGTTTAAAACTTATGGAGGGGACAATAAATGTAGAATTTTATAAATTTGACCTTTAAGTGTGATCTTGACCTTGGGGGTAGCAACCCAATTTTTGTGGTCTCCACATCGTCTCATTATGGTGATCACTTGTGCCAAGCGATTTTAAAAGAAACTCAGCGGTTTAAAAGTAATGGAGCAGACACGAATTGTATACCTATTAACACTTGGCCTTAAAGTGCGACCTTGATCTTGGGGATAGCAACCCAATTATTGCTCTCTGCACATTGTCTTATAATTTTGATCACTTGTACCAAGCTATTTAGAAAAAAAACAGAGGTTTAAAACTTATGGAGTGGTCAATAAATGTAGAATTTTATAAATTTGACCTTTAAGTGTGACCTTGACCTTGGGGGTAGCAACCCAATTTTTGTGCTCTCCACATCGTTCACTTGTGTCAAGTGATTTCTAAAAAAAAACTCAGCGGTTTAAAAGTAATGGAGCAGAGACGAAAGTGTTACGGACGGACAGACGGAGGAAGTTCTAACGGGACATTATAATTTGGCTACTTTATTGTTCTCTTTATTGTTCTTTTTAGTCACACAAAATCACACAAAAAAGCCACATAAAAGCAATACGGAATGGATGACATCAAGAGAAAGAACAGTTACATATTGTCCCTCTAGCCACATTATTACTGTCCCGTGAGAGCGGACGGACGGACAGACTGACAGACGGAGGTCATTCCTATAATCCCCTTTTCCGCTACGCGGAAGGGGATTGATAAAAAGATATCAACGTGCAATGTACAGACAATGAAAAAAAAATTGACATGCATGTATGGACGATTAAAAAAACAGATTTTGACGTGCATGTATGGACAATTAAAAAAAGATTTTGACATGCATGTATGGACAATTAAAAAGAATTTTTTAACGTGCATGTATGGACAATTAAAAAAAGTAGATTTTCACGTGCATGTATGGACAATTAAAAAAAGAGATTTTGACGTGCATATTTGGACAAGTAAAATTTTTTTAGACGTTCAATGTAAAAACGATAAAAAAAATTCGATGTTCAATGCTCTCACGGGACAGTAATAATGTAGCTAGAGGGACAATAGGTAACTGTTCTTTCTCTTGATGTCATTCATTCCGTATTGCTTTTATGTAGGCAAAATAATGTAGGAGGTCAATTTGACGGAAAAAAATATTTTGATGTGCAATGTATAGATAAAAAACAATTTCGATTGCAATTTATAGATGATAAAAATGATCTCTTAAAGTTATCATTAGTCACTGTTGATAAGTTTGACTTCCTACATACTTTGCCTACATATGGTAGATCCTGGTATCGTTTGTGATATTCCAGCGTGAAAACGGTCTGCATCAAACCCGGTAAGTTCTCGAGATTGTGGCAAGTTTGTGAACCATTCCTTTTGCCTTTCGGATGTAGGGTATTCTACATGTATTGTCCAATTTTTGTCCGCAATACTTTTGCATTTCTCTATAGTATATGACGGGTCTTTTCTGCATGCAAATTAACAAAAAAATGTATGTCTACAAACCATATACAGATTATAAAATCAATAATATGTTCTCATATATTTCCAAATATAATTAACATTTGTATTCTCAGTAATCAAAATAACTTATGTTATGTGTTGGTTGGAGGAGAAGTCAGTTACGGAGGTCACAATAAAACTCCATCAGATTCATTTCGACTTACTGATGGTCAAAGCCATGTACAACATGAACAGTACAATAATACAAACCAAGACCCTTTGACAGAAAAAGATTTTGATTATTACTATATGGTGTTGCTATACAGACGTTAAATATATTTTGACAAAAAAATTGGTTACTGTAAATAGGTTAAATAATTTTGCTCTACAAATTTTAGCTCTGCAGGGGTTCATTTAGTAACTTTTTTTATCGTAGGTCTAAAGCCACCGTTTCATGGAAATGCCCTTTTAGAAAAGAAGTCATAACTACTTTATAATGTGATTTAAACAAAATAACATAGCTATTTTGGAAGGCAAAGCATGACATAGGAGCTCAGTATTTTTCTTAGAAGGCTGCACACTCCCGGACAAAATATTTCTTAACAAATTAAATAAAAGTATTAAGGTATACCACCCCTAATGGGCATTATAAAGTTCTGTAAAATTGACACCACAGACAGTTATATGTCTTAAAGATCACCTGTATGCAAATTTTAAACACAATTTACCGTGTGGTTTATGAGTTATGGACATTGTTCTGATCTTAAACTTTGCTATTAGTTTGTCTTTTTTTCAGAAATCAGAAAAATATATATAATCCATAATAGTTTCATTATGAAAAATATGTTCCTATTGCTCATTGTTAAAAAACAAGTAATAACATTCAGGTAACAAATTACACGAGCAAAATGATTGTTTCTCAACAACTGTTTTTAATATGTATACAAATTTTACCCTTCCCGGCCCACTTTAAGCATTTATTCAAAAGTTCCCTAAAATTTACCACAAAGAGGGACGGTTTTCAAAATTTGTCCAATTTCTTTTAATATTGGATGATATATAATAATATATACATGTAATAATATAAAATACTTTTACCGTGTAGGTTTTTATTTCATTAAAATATATGGTATCATAAATGTTTTAAAATTTGACACTATTTAGCAAATAAATACCTACAATAAATAAAATAATTAAAATAAAACACTGTTTTTCTTTCCATAAGTGATCTGAGAGATAAATGAATAATGTTATAATGAAAAAATAAGAAAGAAAGAAAAGTTGCCCCTTTTGGGTTTAAATTGAACCTACGCCCCTCAGTTGCAATGCCTATTTGAATACTCTTCAAAGTGGAGGTAATACATTAGACGTGGTCTACTTTAACAATGAAATAAAAAAATCTCAGCCCATCAGAGGATAATGTAGAGAAAACATCACTGAATTTACTACCATTCATCTACCTAGTGCCTACTCTGTTAATAGATGTGTGTTTAACATTCAATGATTATAATATTTATAATATGGTATTAAATACTTTTTGCAATTATAAATAACCTTATT
The DNA here is from genome assembly GCF_026571515.1 of Ruditapes philippinarum. Classification (NCBI taxonomy): domain Eukaryota; kingdom Metazoa; phylum Mollusca; class Bivalvia; order Venerida; family Veneridae; genus Ruditapes; species Ruditapes philippinarum. The sequence goes on from NW_026865737.1 coordinate 152,800, forward strand.
GGTAAATAATGAAATATTTTTAATAATTAAAAACTTTCTTAAATATCAATAATAAAGCATGCATCTGGAGACGTGCTGCTTAAAAATATTTACCTCCGAGTTGTTTCAAAATTAAAAATTAAACAAAGACAAGGTGGAATTGAGCTGTTGAACCTCGCAACACTGCCATAAGGTGGTGCACACGTTTCCTTTATCTGAAGTAATAAAAAACTGTGTATAATGTACAATTAAATGTAACCACATACACATGGCTGAAACAATATGTTTTGAAATCATTATGACAGCTTACTTGGTCAACCACAGCCAGTTTAGCCATCACTAGTCGGGGTACGTACTCTCAGTGCCTGGAAGAACGAGTGAACCCTCATTAAGCCTAGAATACATAGTCATCACTAGATTCATTTTTTTTAAATGACTACTTATTATTGTGGTATGCTTACGTTGATATGTAAAAAAGTCAATGCTTGCCATCGAAGTCACTGGTGTTATGGGAATTTACTGCTGCTATGGAAAGTCAATAATTATTTTTAAGTACAATTGTTACTACGGAAAGTGAATGGTTGTTCTGGATGTCACTGGTTGCTTAGGAAAGTCAATGGTTGTTTATGAAGTCACTGGTTGCTAAGGAATGTCATTAGTTGCTAAGGACAGTGAATGCTTGTAGAAATCAGAGGTTGCTTAGAAACGTCAATAATTGCCACGGAAATAACTGACTGATATGGAACTCAATGGTTGTTAGGGAAGTCATTGGTTGCTGTAGAAAGTCTAAGGCTTTTACGGGAGACATTAGAATTTTTTGGAAGTCAATGGTTGTAATGTTGTCACTGGTTACTTCGGAAAGTCGATCATTAGATTTCACTGGTTGCTATGGTAGTCACTGATTGATATGGAAATTTACTTGTCGTTATTGAAACTCAATGGTTGCTATGGAAACTTAATGGTTGCTGTGAAGGGTCAGTGGTCGCTATATGGAAGTCCCCAGTAATTAATAGGGCTGTAACAAACCACCAAACTCTCGAGGGTTCGTGAACTCCTTAAAAAATGCTTGCGACGTTTTCCGGAGTTTTCATATAGACATATAGGCAAAATTAAAACTGTTTAATAGAATTTCTTTAAACTTGGCATGTAATTAGAATATGATAACAGAAACATTTTAAAGGATTGATTTAATTATGAAAAAAAGTACATCCTGAATTTTCATAATACAAAATGTGTAGATTTGATATAAAATTTCACAATATACTATTGGTTAATTATACTTTCCTAATGTAAGTCAGTATAAAGTTGTTTCGAAAACCGATTTGTATATCGCTATTCCGTATCGCAAAATGTATCGTCTCGCATTTTGCCTGGCAATATACAACCCTTGTTGTTATGGAAAGTCACTTACTGTTATGAAAGTTAATGGTTGCTAAGGAAAGTCAATGGTTGCTATGGAAAATCAATGGTTGCTATGAAAAGTGAGTGGTAAGTATGACTGTCACATGGTGCTATAGAAAGTCAATGGTGATTATAGAAGCCATTGGTTGCTTTGGAAGTCATTGACTGCTATGAAATGTTAATGGCTGCTATGGAAAGTCACTGGTTGCTTTGGAAAGTTAATCGTTGCTATAGAAAGTAGATGATTGCTATGGAAAGACAATGGCTGCTATGGAAGTTATTCGTTTCTATAGAAGTAACTATAAAGAGTCAATGGCAGTCTCTTGTTGGTATAATTAATGGTTGCTAGATAAAGTCTTTGATTGCTGTCGGAAGTCGATTATTGATATGGAAGTCATTGGATGCTATGGAAAGTCAAAGGTTTTTTTTGAGTCACTGGTTGCTATGTTAGTCACCGGTTGCTGGTGAAAATCAATAATTGCTCAGGAATTCACTGGTTGCTATGGACAGTCAATGGTTGCTTTGGACGTCACTGGTGGGTATACGCATAAGGAAAATCAATGCACCCACTTCCACACCTCAAGGGAGGAGCCGCTTTAGACTCCTATAATTTTTTACAATCAAAGTAGATGTCAACAATATAAGGTTTCAATCCAGTTGTTATTAGCTTTTACTATATATATAATCGAAAATTTCATAACCCCTTTGGCCGGGCCAATCTAGACTTCAGGGCTGTAATTTTATCAAACTTAATAGAGGCTCAATAGACAATTTCTTATGTTATTAAAAGAAATTGGATGGCTATCTTTTTGATTTGATAGAAGACGTTAAACACTTTTGATTTCGATTCCAAAAATAGAGCCGTCAGATGACTAATTTTATAAAATTCCACTCTTTAGTTTCACAAAAGTAAAGTCAGTCAGAAAATTTGTTTAACTGTGCAATTATATGGAATTATATGGAATCGATTAATTTGCAAGCTGTCAATAAAAAATACAAGTACATAAATCATTCATAAACATTCCGATTTTAAATGTCTTGCATTCCTGCAAAACAGTTTCGTCAAATGAAAAGAAATTGTTTTGTGAACTGAATATACATTTTTTTTACTTAAACAAAGTGACGGCAGTATCGTCATCTGTCAAAACTTATACTTAAAACTGTTGCGGCGAGGCTATCAAATCAACAACAAATGTACATTTATATTTTCTCTATACTTAGTTATGCATAACAAATAAACTTCAGTTTAATTTTCGTTTAGTCACTTTTATTAAAATAAAGAAATATTTGCTATAAGTGATACTGTAAATAATGTTTCACAAAAACGTTAACGTTTTTGTAAGAGGGTGGCTCTCGATTATGTAATGATAACTTTTGGCCCACCCATTGTGTATATCTACTATGATGTATTTATGTATTATATTGTATCATTGTTGAAACAATACCAAAATGTTTAAGAGAGGTTCTGAAGAAAATATTAACGTTCATCTGACCAACTTACCTGTTGAATACAGCTAATATCATCTCTGTCATAAATCACGAAATTATTCCTTGTTTCAGTCAATGTATCTATATTGTCATATAACGTAATAGTTTGTAAAACCGATAAATCATCCATCTATATGTGAAGAAACGAACATCAAAAGTTGAATTTAGTTCTAATTGTGTTGTTTCCTATTTCATCAAACAAACATTGAAGCTGTCGCTTGTTATCTGTAAAACAACGAAAGAAAACCCTTAAATATCACACCGAGGGCTGTCTCATCGTAATACATGCAAGACCATGCAACAATGATTGTTGGTGAAATATTTACTTTTGATTCTATAAATGTACTCTTTGGTCATTAGATATATTCATTCTCCCGTTTTATTAACCATAGAAGAACAAAGTGGCAGCTATATTCTCTTGTTTCCATAATTTACACATACACTGCACTACTAGAATTTCGTCTTTGAACAGACATATCAAATACTGTTAAATTGTACGTAGTAATACTTCAGTTCTATATTATTGAACAAACCTATAATGTTATAATATCCAGATTTTCTATATCCACTTTCCCAGACATCTTGGCATGAATCAAACACTTTATTGACACAATCAGTTTCGTCTGTGCCGTCTTCACAATCTTGATACTCGTCACAAAGTAATCTTAGAGGTATACATCTTCCAAAGTCACAATGAAAGGCGAGGTTAGGTTGACATGTATCTATATAAATAAAAGGGAAACGTAAGCATTCTATAGCATCCTTTTCTGCACTATGATAAAAGGTCACAGCAGTAAATTATTGTCAAATATTCGGACTGGTAAATGCTTTTATTCAACTGACTAGCTATTGTCGTCTAAATGCTTATCAAATTACAGTTAAATTATCACATTTTAACCTATTTATGGTTGCTGATCTGTATTTATCGTGTTTTCGCGCCGCGATCCCACCAAGCGAAAAGGCAAGAATAAACAAGTTAAAATGGCGGGGGCGCGGGGCGAAACACGCTAAATAGTTTAAACATAGTTTATTTCGAACAAATTCACAATATATATACAGACAATAATGTACGCAATACAAACATGATATGTTGAAAAAAGGATTGAAGGCTTCCAAAGCTGAGCTATAAATGCCTTCTCCTTATAGATTTAAACACCGCCATAAAAAAATTACGGTATGACAGTATATGTGCTTGAAATATATCTAATTCTAACATTATTTTTAAGAAGTTCAAGTCAAAATTGTTTCTTGGACATTAAAATATAATATAAAGCAAAATACAAACATGTATAATAAGAAAATTTAAGGGAATAAAATACAAGACTGCATCATTTTGTTATATAGGGAAATTAAAGAGAAATAACGTAAATAAGAAAGAAAGAAATAAAGGAAGAAGAAACTTACAGCAAAAATAGAAAAGAAGAAGAAATAACTGAAATGTGGGATCATTTCGGATAGTTCGACGATTTGAATAGGAAGCATTTTGGTGTGATTTTGAAGCTGATTGTGAATATGCTTAATGAGAATCTTTCCTGCTTTTTCAGAATTATGTATGAACGGCTTCAAACAGTCTTCTGTTTGCATTCATCACTAATGTTTGGGTTCTCCATTAAATAAACTTTTGGAGAGTTGCCTGAAACAAATTAGTAATAGTAAAAATTGCTGTCAATTATAGCGTTGACATTCAAAGAAAAAAAATGGTAATTAAAACTTTTCCACTATGCCACACTGACAAAGAGGGAAATGGGGGAATATATTTTGCTGATTTTAGATGAAACTTACATTCAGTTTACGAAGTCGAGCATGAAAGATCTGCCCATTTTCTTCGCCTTCATAGAAATTCAGTCGGACAACATAGAGCTGCTTCGGCTTCAAAATGGGATTTGAAAAGAGCATAGTGAACGTAAATGTTTTACTTCAGGGTGGGAAGGGCGTTCCATTTATTCAGACAGTTGGAAAAAAGCATTTTTATTAAGAAATTGTTTTTTTTCGGAAAAGTCTGAATATTTGTAGCAATTTCGTTTAATTCTACCCAAGAATTTTCACCTACAGTAGGTTTGGGAAATAAAGAACACAAAATTTAAACTTTGGTTTTTAAGCCCGTTTTTTAGTTTTTTTAAAGTAAGGGTAAGTATATGATTTTTTTCTTTTGAATTCTTTAAAGGGTTCCCCAAAGGAAATTCCCCTATTTTGGAAATTAAATTTTTGAAAACAAATTTTTTTTGCAAAAGCTTTTAAAATACAACGAGGGAAAACGTCTGAAAGGTTAGGGCCAAAAATTTTTTGTTTTGGGTTTTTGACGGGGTTTTTATTTGTTGGCCCAGCATAAGAAGGGAAGGGGTGAAAGGGGTTTTTTTTCTTTTCCGGGGAGATAACATAGGGTTCAGGGGCTTCATTGGGTTGTAAAAAACAACCATTTTTCCCCCAGCTTATATCTTGTCTATATTTAGATTGAAAAATGGTTTTTAGCAGCAGAAGTAGGGTAGTCAACATTAAATTTAAATGGGATCGTCAGCAAAAAGATTTTTTTTAGAGGCCCCTATCTTTCCCGGGGTTCATTGATGGGAAAAATAGGAATAGTAGCGGCCCCCAAAGGATGGAGCCTTGGGGTTTCTCCAAACCTTTTTCTATCACCATCTGATTTGGGCCTAGGGAGGGTTTCCCGCCTTTTGGGGTTTTCTTTAAATAAGATTTGGGCAAAAAAACAAGTTAAGTAGGGAAAACCGTTCCCACTCCCGGGAGCTTTTTAACTTTTAAAAAAAACCCCTTTTTTCCCCGACTTTTTCGAACCCATTAAAATTATATTAAAGAACCCCACCTCGTTTCTTCTAATCCCTCATCTAATTTTAAGCTTTACCCAAAAATACAAGTACGTTAACTGGTTTTACCGTTGAGTCACCTGGTCTGAAGCTTGACTTACGGAAGAAAGGTAATTATTTATCTTGAAGAAAATTAAATAGATACTTAAATATAATACGTTCAAAAACCTTTTCTACGCAGCACAAACAAGGAAATCGGACGATGGTTATTTGGAACAGATGGATCACCTTTTTTAAAGACAGCACAAACATTGGCCTTATCGTTGATTGGGTTTTTAAGTGGAGGAATGCTTTGTTTTTTCAGTGGAGAGATAAAGTATTTGATTAGTTTCCACCAGTCTTTCTGTGTAGTAATGTCTGACTTGAGAGACTCTGCCATTTGTAAGAAGTTGAAACCTTATGTTTAGCCTGCGTATAAGTGTGACGATTTTATTACGGAGTTGTCTGAATTTGTACCCAAATGGTGCGAGTTCTGTGGAGTATTTGGGTCTGTAGTAATATATTTTTTTTTTTACGCTTATGTATTAGTTTCTTTATTTCTGTTGTTATCCACGGAGCATCGCTTAATAGTTACTTGCCTCGTTGGGATGAATGATTTAGATAGTTCTAGGAGTTTGTTAGTAAATGAGGAAGTATAGATATTGATGACTGATTCCATTCGGTGTTACTAATGCTGTTTTTGAGAGAGTCATCTCCGTGATCGTAAACACGCTAAATAGCGGGGTCACGGGGCAAAGTTTAATAAATAATGAATAAAACTTCGCCCTGCGGGACTGAGGAGCGGGATTTAGAAAATAAAACGGCAGGGGCGCGGAGCGAAAACATGCTGATTAGCGGGCCGACGTTTTATTTAATAGTCTTCAACCCGCGCCCTCGCTAATTAGCATGTTTTAGCTCTTCTCGACTTTACGCTTGGCGGGATCGCGATGCAAAAACACGAATGGCATAAATCAGCCACCATATCTTTTCACTATATATTAGTTTTTTTGTTTTTTTTTTTTTGATGGGTCATAATTTAATTTGAAATATCTAATAAATCTTATCATGAGAAAAGTAAAATAATATATAACAAACCACAGTTTTGTTCGTCTGATCCGTCGGCACAATGTGGAATCGCATCGCAGCGCAGCGCTGTGTCAAGGAAATGCATGGTCCATTACCGCATTGATATTCCGTAAAATCCGAACACTGTTCAAAATCTATATGTATGTAAAAACGAATCAATATAATTAATTATACAATACATGTTTTAGCTAACACACAAATGTAAAGAAAACAATTTAAATGCACACGTTTATATACTTGAATTGCTGTGATAAACTGTTAAGTCTGTTACTATTTTGAGATTATTTGTTTGTATTTTATAGGAAATAATTGGTATAAAATAAGCTTATTTTGTATATTGTTTATCTATATAAGTGATAATGAACGTTTCAAGTAAATGAAATTTTCATTCGTTTGTATATGACTCATACAGCTGCATGCCTCCAGTTCGAAAAAAAATTAGAAAAATGTAATAAGATTTTAAGAAAGTAAAACTATTCACAATCCAAGTAAAGATTTACATATGCAATGAATGGCTGATTTTGAAGTACTTATCACGTGAATATTGTCACTAAGGCAGTAAGGGCTATTTTTGGGGACATATTTTGAACTCTATATGGTAATTAACGTAGATTAAAAGTGCGGTTTGCAATGTGGAAATGTCTTTCTTTGCTCGCTTGAGAATGTAGTTATATCAGCTTATTAGCTAGTTTATAACATATGCACATTGCGCATGATCAATAAACATGTCTAGCCAGTACCTCGATGTTAGGGATTTTAAGAGAAATAAATTTACATCTTGTGGATTATACACGTTTTTGTGTTTATATTTACTATTTTAAGTCCCAAATTTTTATTTTTTAAATCCCCCCAAAACCAAAAACAAGAAAAATTTTACTTTTTAAATCCATTTTTTTAAAATTTTCCCAAAAAAATCTTTAGTGGGAAAACTGCTTTTAAAAAAAAATTGCATTTCCGCCCAAATTTTTATTTAGAACCCTTTGAAAACAATCTTTTTTTGAAGTTACCAAAAATTTACTGATATTTTATTAAAAGTCACCATCGTCAATTGGAAAATTATTTTTTTAGAGGTTTTACCTTTGAAAAATTTTTTTGAAAACTAGTTTGATGCAAAAATTTTTCCAAAAATAGGATTTAAAGCTTTTGTTGGGCCAGGCCAAAAAACCCCAGGTTATCGGGCCCCACCCCCAAAGGGTACCAAAACCCCGGGAAACCCCGGGTGTTTCTATTCTACCCCTATTTTTGTATCAGTAAAAATATTTTTGATTTTGAAAAATGTTTGATTTTTTATTTTACCCTTATTTTGGGAATGGTTGAAGTTTCAATTTTTCGTTTTGTATTTGGGGGTTTCCCGGGGTTTGGTTTCCTGGGGTTTAGGGTTTTGGGCCCCAAATTCGATAACCTGGGGAGCAAAATTAGTTTTAACCCTGGGAAACATATTTCCCTATTTTTTTTGCTTTCCAAAAATTAAAAATTAATTTAAACCCAAATTTTTTTCAAAATAAAAAATTATAAAGGTGATTTTGCTATTAAATTTACGACAAAAAAGACAAGCCCTAATTTATAAAAAAACAAAATTTTTATATTTATTTATAAAAAGGAAAAGTTTCCCTTCTTTTTTTTACCGAAAATTTTTTCCGGGAAAGACAAATTTTTTTATTTGGGAAAATTAATATATTTGAATTATTTTTAAAACTTATTTTTCTCGTGAACATGTCTACATTTGTATTATGAATATAGCCTATAATGAGCTTCTTTTGCATAGAAAGCAAAACTCGATCGTCGTATTTTGTTATTATATACAATTATTAATGAAAAGTCAATATTGACAATAATGTCTCTAATGATCACACTAACATGAAAGCGAAACAAAATATGAGTAAAATAAAAGATAACCATCAGTCGATCTAGACAAAGAAATGCATAGTAAAATGTTTAACATTATGATTGTACATGTTGGTCCCAAGCGTTCAAATATATTTTTTTTAGTTTAATTCTTTAAAAAACTTCTTGTAGGACACGTTCAAACATGCATGTGATTGACTTTATTCATCAATACGTAAACAGCACAGATGTTGTTCTGACGCACACATAAACCGGTTAAGTCAAACAGTTCTATTTTACGTTCAAGTAACCATGCAATGATTGCTTAGAAATTTGGAATCATACACTCGTTATATCATAAAATGCTGAAGAGCGCTTGGTAATACTAAATATTTACTTACTATATGTTTGCTAAAGCATAGATACAAGTGACATACCCATTTTGTTTTCAGTACATTCTAACTCATCTGAAGCATCAAAACAGTCTATAACTTCGTCGCATGTGGCAATTACAGAAATATATTCATTTGATCTACATCTAAAGAAAGGTCCAATTTCAAATGACTCGTCATTAAATCGTCCTGATTTTTTTGTTCCGAAATCAATGTCAATCATTGGATGAACTGATGTAAAAAAAACATAAGTTAAAAAACATCAACCCTATATTTTGATTAGATAAATAATATGCTTGTTTTCTGTTGTTTTGTTTTTGTTTTTCAAATGGATTAAGTATTTTAAAGGAAAAGAGACTGTTTCAAAACGTTTAACAGGGTAAGAAGGAAATAAACAATAATTAAGAAAGGAAAATACCGGCGCCTCTACAGACCGCCTAAAACATCGAAATTAAAAGTCTTCTATGCTCGGTTTCTCTGAGTCAAAACCAATGACTGCAAACGCATGTAACAAAATAACTTAGGCAAAACATCTAGCAATCTTGATATTTTTTCTCTTTCTACATGTTACAAGTAAACTTTGAAACTTTGAAACTTTTTATTTACTTAAACGCCTATTTTTACAAAACATTCATATTCAATGGCGTTGTACAGCAATAATAATGATAATAAAATACTTCTAATAAAATACTATTAAGAAATGGTTACAGTGTTATGAGCAGATATTAAGAAATTATTGAATGATTTTAAATGAAAATGAGTAAAATGGTATCAATTCAAGTTAAGAACATATCATGCATCAAGAATAATAAAAAAATTGATAAAGATTACTAATATCACATTGAAAAATCACTTTTAGAATATACTACATATCACAGCTATGAATTTTAAAATTTCAAAACGTCATTTGCGCTTTTTCACTTTTGAATTAAAACAAGTTGAAATAGTCCCTGAACATGTGGGTCTTAAGATTTCTCTTGAATGCTTCTATAGTGTTACTGTTTCTGATTTCTGTCGGTAATTGATTATACAGTTTAGGTCCAATGTAACTAAAGCTACGGTCTGCGAAAGATTTTCTCTTATTGAAAGGAACATTGTAACAATTGTCAACACATTCTGATGATCTGAGAACTCGTTTTGCAGATTTGCTTTCTAAAAGTTCAGTAAGATAATCTGGTGCGTTTCCCTTCGAACAATTGAACATGTAAGTTAAGATTTTAAAACTTATTCTTGCCTTTACTGGCAGCCAGTGAAGATCGAACAAAGCTTGCTTAGAGCTATCATATTTACTTCTTGAAAGAACTAACTTTGCGCACATATTTTGAATCCTTTGCATCTTTTGTAAATCACAGTTTGCGATACCGTATAAGATGGAGTTACAGTAGTCTAAGTGAGACATTACTAAAGATAACACAAGAGTCTCTGTCGCTTCCTTTGTGAGGTATTGTCTTATGTTTTTGATCCGCATAAAATTTATCATGGCAGTTCTACATTTCCGCTTTACGTGTTCTTTGAAGTTCAAATTTTCGTCGAGGAAAGCACCAAGATATCGAATGCAGTTTTCTTTGTTGATGGTATCGTTTACAATTTTGATAGATTTAGTTTCACATTTGGTAAGTTGTTGCTTACTCCCAAACATAATGAATTCGGTTTTTGAGGTGTTCATTTTCAACTTATTAGAATTCATCCAGTTGTTCGTTGTTTCGCCAGCGTTTTCTAAATCACTTATTGTATTCTTTTCACTGTTTTGTATATTTGGAGAAAACGATTTGTCCATAGTATGGTCGTTTGCGAAGCCACGAAGTGTGACCGTCGGCGGAATGTCATCGAAAAGTGTGCCTGCATAGGCGAGATACAACCAGGGCCCGAGGCAGGATCCTTGAGGAACAGAACACTCCAGTGCACGTGACGTCGAATATGCCGAGTTTACATTAACCCGACAACTGCGTGGGTGAAGGTAGGAGTCAACCCAGCTTAATGCGGTAGAGGTAAGTCCGTATTGCTTGTTGAGCACGTCGATCAAAATACTGTGGTCGACCGTGTCAAACGCGGCGCTCAGGTCAATGGCGATTAAAGCAGTCACTTCCTGTTTTTCCATTGCGCCGAGAAGGTCGTTCACAAGACGCAGAAGCGCAGACTCACAGGAATGATTTTTTCTATAAGCACTTTGATTTGTGGGTAGAAGTTTATGTTTTTCAGCATGTGAATTTAACACTAATAGGGCTGCTTTTTCAATAACTTTTTGAAAGAAACGGAAGATTACTGACTGGGCGATAATTCGAATAGATCAGATCAAGTCCAACTTTTTTAAGCAATGGTCGAACTACAGCCTGTTTCCATTTCTCAGGAAAGATGCCTTGACTGAGCGATAGGTTCACTAATTTAGTTATCAACGGAAGTAATTCAGTCAAAAACATTTTCAAGACGACAGTTGGTAGTACGTCGAGTTCACACGATTTCGATTGCATATTGTTTATGATTTTCTTCACATCATCTTCGGAAAGTTCGTCGAATTTTTGGTAGATTTTCCACATTTTTGACCGAAGGTTCGTAGTTCGGGTAAGTTTTCAAAGATTCTCTGATTTTAGAAATTTTGTTCATAAAATGGTCCGCAAACGAATCCGCAATAGCATTGTCACTCTCGCCGCTCGGCATAGGATTTTGTACTTTACTTCCGGTAATTTCTGTCACAAATTTATATAATTTCTTTGAATCGCCTTTAAACTCCGAAACTTTTTCGCTGAATGTTTGCTTTTTCACTTTTTTAATTTCCATAAAGTATTTTATTCCGGGCATTTTGAAATGAATGATAGTCCTCGGGTTTTTTGTATCGTTTCCATGTTTTTTCTGCTTTCCGAAATGATCGTTTCTTTTCAAGAATTGAATCACTGAACCATGGCTTTGGAGCACGAGTAATACGAGTTTTCTCTGTGACTGGGGCATGTTTGTCCAAAATAACTTGAATTTTATTCTCAAAATCACATACATATTCGTTTATGTCTATTTGTTCAATTTCTAGACTTTTCAGATCTTCTGAGAAAGCGTCTTTATCAATATTTTTATAGTTCCTAAACGAGACTGTTTCACTTTTGATATTTTCCTTTTTTATTTCAGTCACAATTTTGACAACACAATGATCTGATAATTATTCCAGGAAAAGTTCCTTTTTTATAACTACGGTAAGTTGTATCTACCTTCTTCTTCCTAACAATAGATAAAGTCTACACAATTTGCTCCTATGGCCCTGCGTATGTTTGAAAATTACCTACATAACGGGCATAAGTGCTTTACATAATCATTTTTGATAAGTTGCTATTTATCTATCATCTATAATTTCTCTATGAAATTTCTGTATTCAAAATTTAACAAATCATAATCTCAAATTATATGCTGTAGTAACATACATTATGATACGAAATATTGCATTAAAACAGAAACATATTAATCTACCAGAAAAAATGCAACCAATTTCGTCTAAGTTGTCGTCACACTCAATTCTTCTGTTGCATCTTAAAAAATTTGGGAGTAGTTTACCATTATCGCATATAAAATGGTTGCTTTTAGTAAAGAAGGTTGTGTCATCAGTGTTTACTTCATCTTCTGGAAGAATAAAAAAAGAGTTTTTATTAACTTAATCATATTGAGTTTTCGTTCATTGGATAAACTAAAATGATGATAACAACTAAAGAGATCTCATTAATGACAATTCCTTTAACTCAATAAAAATTGAATAAATAGTGTAACAAAAAAAAATAAAAACGTTCACATGAGGCTTTTCTTTTTTGTTACAAAATAAGTTGGGTTTTTTGTCATTGAGCGTCCGTATAAACCTTAAATGTGCTTTTTCCACTGGCCGTGATGAGGCGTTTATGATTTGAGGAGGATCTTTTTTTTTTAATTTTCATATATTCCATTAGGGTCAAGGACAATTTAAGCTCAGGTTCATACTTGAGTGACATCACATGAAAGTTTCATCTAAAATATTATAATTTCCAAATCAATTTATCAATGACAACTTTTAGGTTTTACCCAAGGTGATAATAGTCCAAATATAAATCTATAATATGAGTCTTTATTAATAAAATAATTACAGCAAGTTTATCAAAATCAAATTGTTGAAGGACAATTTAAGGAATTAACCATTGAAAGTCAAGTTCATTTCTGTCTCAAGATCTAATTCCTGTATTAGGAGGTACACATTATGAGAATTATTCCTGTCAAAGTTTGGTAAAATTGGTTTAGATGTTTAAAAGAGGAAGCACACAAAGACCATCAAAGAACCAGACGTCCGTCTAACTGACAGCCTCAAACAGAGGTTACACACATATTCAACGAGTTGAAGTAAATTCAAGGATATTTGTCACCTTCAAGTTGGCAAGGCTCCCATTGTTCAACATCATTTGATAGCTCTACAAAACACCAATTGAAACCAAAATTGGAAGGATCTCGACAATAGTTCAAGGACGTATCTATGTCGGTATTTGTACTAAAAAGAATTTTATTATTAATTTTGTCCCAATTTCTACATGGTTTTCCAGTTATTGTTGTATTTCTTTTTCCAGTAGACTCTAAGTGTTTCATACAAATACGTTTAGTTTTGATATCTGTAAATAATCAAGAAAATTAAATTTGATGCGACCCATGAAATATAACATTTAAGTTTAAGAGTTAAGTAATTGAGATATATCAAATTAAAATTGTCATTTTTCAGTTGGAAGTTGGTTAATGTAAATTTATATTGGAACATAAAACACTTATTAGACAACGAATGTATCTTTACATATTCAAGGTAACAAGTGAATATCCATATGTTAGTTCAAAGAGAAAAAAAATCTAATTGTAGTAAATCAATATCTTTTTAATGCAGTGTTCAGAGAAAAGAGTGAAAGCATTTTTAAAGTAAGCCGTGAAATAACGTTTTATTTTAGCGTATTATATACACAATTCTACCTTTTAATAAACATGGCTCCCATCGAGTATTAGATTCTGTTGTGAAGCACCAGAAATGACCGGTTTCCCCAGGGTCTCTGCAATAATTAGCTGCATCAGAAATACCTTCTCCCTGCGTAATAAACAGTATACGTTTATATTTGTTTATATTTGAATCTTAAGTCGGCATTTGACACCTTTTCAAATTCAAATGCAATATCTATATTTTTATACACGGTATGAAATTATAAAGCTTTAAATATTGTCAATTACCAAAATTAGATTAGAATAAGCATATTCCATGCACAACACAACACATTGAGACAAATAAATCTTAAACAATATATTGCTACATGTGTTAGGAATTTAAACCACCTTGTACCAATAGGTCTATTGTGCATCATTTTACAATACAAGGTATCCAATGTTAAATATAAGTATATATAACATATTTGAATGACGTAAGGATTATTATATCATAAATTTCTGAATTAAACCCACTTTAAAGATGGTGCCATATAAATTGTGACTATGTGGAATCATTCGGTCCCATCTTTGACACACTTTTCCTGAAAATGTTATGCTGAGATTACCCAGGTACTTTTCGTATGTAACATTCGAATCAGTCTTTGCAGGCACTGAAATGTAACATTTTGTTAAGGTTTTAGCACCCTAATGCATTACCTCCGCGTTGAAGAGTATTCAAATAGGCTAGAACTACTGTTAACTACATTGAAAATGATGGCCATGGGTTCAATTCCCAGAAGGGTCAACTTTTTTTTCTTTCTTTTTTTCTTTTAACATTATTTATGTTTCTCTCATGTACCATTTGGAAAGAAAAAAGTGTTTAATTTTGATTTTTTTTATTTATATAGGTATTTATTGGCTAATTTGTGATAAATCTAGTAATAAATATGATACCTGATATTTTCAAAGTGTATTATAATCAAAACTAGACGGTAAAAGTATTTCATATTTTACAAGATTAACCAATATACTTTTTTAAAAATTTAGGAAAACTTTGAAAACAGGCACTCATTTGGGTTAATTTTAAGGATTTTTTAAATTAGGCTCCCTAAGTAGAAAATGGTCAGACACCAGACCTGGGGATGATTACAATGATCAGTAATTGATTTAATTACAGTTACTTTCAGATTTTATTGTAATTGATTATTATTGATTACTCAGACTTGCCTCTGTAATCAATTAAATTACAATTACTTTAAAAGTGTAATTGATTGATAATTGATTACATTCAATGTAAAGTAAAATCCCTACTTAAGACCACCCCTGAATTAAGACCACCCCCTTTACAAGGTTCTTTATGTCAATGGTATTAAGAACAAATGCTTATCCACTTTTAAGACAACCTGATTCAGTCCAAATTCTTTGCATTATTCTTAATTTGACCAGTCAGCACCTATCTAGATCTTAAATCTGTTGTTATCATCTGCTTGAATGCTTTGCATGACAATTTTACAAGGTGTGAAAAACTGTTATTATTGGGTTATTGTATGAAATAAGGTGAGAAGGTAAATTTTAGAGTGGTTTAACGTTGCTTTTAGCAAATTTATTTTGTGAAGAATTAATTTTTATTTGATAGGTGATTTATGTAAATCATATAATAATTGATATTGAAATCTAACCAAAGAGAATTTAATGTTAAATTTCTTCAAAAATATATTTTCCTCTCATCAGATATCAAAGCATACTTTTATAGTGTCTTTTATATTGTATTTGTAGCTTAAGATACGTGTACATACTTTTTTTGCATACAAAATGACTAAAACAGACCATGGTCATAAAGTTTGTAAGCAATGATAAGAATGTTCACAATTATGACCACCCCACAGTTAAGACCACTTTGGTTCAGCTCAGATGATGGTCTTAAATAAGGGCTTTTACTGTAAAAATTTAAAACAAAAGTTAAACTGTATCAAGTAAAATAAAAGGCATCCTTTGAATTAAAAAAAATAGTTTCCTGTTAAATCTGAAAGTAATCAATATCAATCAAATTGTAATCATAATTACTGACTGAATTTTAGCTGTAATTGATTAATTACAATTAAATTAATCAATTTTGGGCAAGGTAATCAATTACATGATGATTACAGTGTAATCATGTAATCGATTAAAAAATCAATGATTACAATTAATGATTACCCCAGGTCTGTCAGACACGTGGTAAAAATGGGTGGGGTAGGGTAACATTTTTATACATATTTCATAAAATTTATGTAGAAACCATAATTTTGCTTATGTGGATTGTTAGCTGAATGGTACTATTTGTTTCTTACCAAAAATTAATGGGAAAACATTTTTCATAAGAAAGTTATTGCAGATTATTTAAAGGTTCCTCATTTCTAAAAAAGGGCCCTCATAACATTCTATCTTGAGTTCAGAAAAGTGGTCATAACTCGATTTCCGTACGGTAAACTTTGTTTAAATTTTGCATACAGGTGTACTTTAAGGTATACATCTGACCTATGTCAGTTCCTTATAGTGCCCATTAGGGTCCTAATACCTTAATACGTCAAACTGATTTTTTGTAAATATGAGCACGCCTTCTATACGGTGGCTTTTTCACATTTTGGTGATCTGTTTAAATGAGAGCCATCGACACTTCCGTTGCAGAGCCCTCGATGAAAACAAGGCTAAAAAAGGTAAGAATTTTTAGTAAAAATATCAATTTAAAAAGATCATGTTTGTTTTTCAAAAATCGAAGAATGTCATGCCACATAGATTATTTTTTTATCATGTTGAGTGCAGTTTCGATAAGAAATACCCTGAAACGACGTTGCTAAAATATTTATCAAATATAACATCGTGGGTTTTCTTTTACGAGGAGACACATTTTGAGTGATTTCCTTACCATAAAAGAGATGGTTGGCCATTAATCGTGCATATAGCATTGTCCCAACTTCCTCTTTGGACCAACACAAAAAAAACTTACAGAACTTAGTTGAAAACCAAATAATCACATTTTTATTATTGTGATCGAGCCATCGACAAGGTGCTGGCGCTGTCGGCAATGTGAATGAGCCCTCGAAAAATGTGATGGAGCCAACACTATCATTCATTTTGTAATAATATGATAAGTGTAACCGTTATTATACCTATCTGATCAACATACAATTTCCTATGCATCGTATCACTGGGATGACATATTGAAATAAAATACGCGATTTGATTATTGGATTGGAATTCATTAAAATGGAAGTAATAAAGGTCACTTGTGTGCACGATTGAAGAATGCAATAGATATTCCATTCTGCACAAAGAAAGACAAAACGGACCACATACGGAAAAAGCACAATGTCAATAAGCTGAATAGTGGGAATTGTGAGAAAATTTTATTATGAACGCAACTTAAAACTACACCTCCAAAGATGCGGAAAAATATAAAGAAGAAACACACTTGAAGTATTGTACCAAACAGTTCTGTAGTCCAGAGGCATGTTTGCCGTATGTGGTCCGTCCTGTCTTTCTTTGTGCAGAATGGACTATTGCATTCTTCAATCGTGCACACAAGTGACCTTTTCCGTGTATGTACACGTTCAACGTGCCTTTTAACCTTTTCCCTCATGAGCATATTGTGAAAATTGGCAGATTTCATCGAAAAGCCTCCTGTTACAAGTTTAAACAGTTATGAAACTATGAAAAATGCTTATGAAAAATTCTGTTTTTATATATTTTTTTAAATACAAATCAAACTTGGCACAAATGTTGACTGGACCATTGCCTTTGTAACGACATGCTCAGTCTTAAATTTCCTGTTACTATGGCAACGAGGGGATATCTCAAAATTGCCAAAAATCACTATTTTGCCTTGATTTTTTCCATCAAAATTTATTTCATTTCAAAGTGCTGCAACTTCTGAAGGGATTGAGATAGAGTCAAAGGCTTTTCAGCGTTGGTTACACGTTACCTTATGATCGTCCTAGGGTCATTTTTAGCCTCTCACATGTCCATAATTTCCAAACAGAAGGGGCATATCCCCCTTCTGGCACCCCCCTGATGTATCTTTTGGATGGGTGGGAGGCGCCGAAAAGTGCTCACTTTTTAGCAACAATTCTCAAGTGAAAACATTTGTATGGGGCCCGAATAGGACATTTTCCACTATTTGAGGCCTAAAAGAAAGTGCCTTGTTTCGCGTATATATGAGGTAAAGGGTTAAGAGAAGATTGTGTTGCGTATCGCCCATCACATATACCACATAATGTACTGGTCGCCGCCTGCTCATGATAGTTTTTTATGAAATTTAACCCTGTCCTAATTGGCGTACGTCTTTTCACACACATCGCATTAAAAATCGTTTTTGTATACCCTTATTCCTGTCGAGAATCCATCTAAAATTTAAATAAATTTTAAAATTAAAAACTGAAACTTTACCGACTAAAAGTAAAAAACTATTTTTGTATGCCTAGTCTGTTAATATTTTATACAAAGAGTTTTTACTTCAATTTTAATGAATTCAAATAATCAAATCGCGTATTTTCTTTTATATTATGTCATCCCAGTGATACGATGCATATGAAATTGTATATGTTAATCAGTTAGGTATAATAGCAGTAACACTCCATCATATTAATACAAAATGAATGATAGTGTTGGCTCCATCACATTTTCGAGGGATCATTCACATTGCCGATGGCGCCAGCACCTTTTCGATGTCTCGATCACAATAATAAAAATGTGATTACATGGTCTTCAATTAAGTTCTGTAAGTTATATTTTGTGTTGGCCCAAAGAGTATGTTGGGACAATGCTATATGGGCCAGCATCTACTTTACAGTAGGGAAATCACTCAAAATGTGTTTCCTCGTAAAGGAAAACCCACGATGTTATATTTGGTTAAAGTTCTAGCAACGTCATTTCAGGGTATTTCTTATCGAAACTGCGCCCAACATGATGAGAAAAATGTTCATCGTGGCATGACATTCTTCGATTTTTGAAAAACAATCATGATCTTTTTGAATTGATATTTTTACTAACATTTCTTACCTTTTTGAGCATTGTTTACATCGTGGGCTCTGCAACGGAAGTGTCGATGGCTCTCATTTAAACAGATCACCAAAATGTGAAAAAGCCACCGTTTAGTAGGCGTGATGAGAAACCTTTGAAAAAAACTAGAACCTGATTTAAATGCCAGTGGCATAAAAATAAAAAAACAAAATTATAACTTGGAAAGTTTTTTTCCCCTAGATTTTTTTAATGTGTGCGCTTTAATGCCGATATCAAGGGAGTAATCGACAGCTTAAGTATTAACTGAAGTTTTTTCTTACTTTAAAGTTTTATAGCTATTTACTAACAAGTGTAGATTTAGGAAAATTGACAAGAGATCGACAAGGTCACTATGGAGTATGGACAGAATGTTCTTGTGACAAAGCAGTGATATAAAGTGACCAAAAGAATAACAATTATATATAAATTGCCAAAGCAGCTTATTTGAAAGCACATAAAGAGACAACTATATTTTGTAATTGTTCAAATTAGATCATAATCTAAGGAGTCCAATCACTAACCATACAAATACATTTTTAAATAATCGGATAAAATATAAACACCATTCACCATTTAGTTAAAAATTCTAATTCTAAAAATGGTAACCATTTAAAAACTTTATTCTCCAGATAATTTACATAAAAACGTCAATTGTAGCACCTACAATTGATACTACATTCCTCCCACACATTGTCGGATTGCTTGCATGCAATTATCTCTATACCGTCTTTGTATCGGCATGACATGTTAATGCATCTTGCACCAGTTACTGTAACACTGATATTCCCGGAATAATCTTGAGCCGGTATCTGCTCGGGGACTGTAACACGCTCAGTATCAGCAAAGATAAGTAAAGACTTAATTGGAACTGCAATATAGTCATTTATTTCTATTCAATTTGTTTGCAAAATATCAAATTTGAAGATTAATGCTTATTTTGCACAACCCTTAGGTTTTTAATTACGGAGGGGGTTGTAAAAAGCATTTCTTACTCGGTCAGTCTGCAAAATTTAGTTTCATGTAATTTATAATAAAAATAGAAAATAATGAAATAGAATATTGATAAACGGAAGATGTTTTTATATGAATTTGATGTGTAAGCTCTTTACAAGAAGTTAGATGACTTAAGTTTATTAGCTGCAATTGCAACAACTATATTATTTCCTATAATGAGTAAAACAACCTTATAGATGCAAACACAAACAAGTGATATCTGATTTGTTTCGATTGATAAAAAAAAATAAGTATTAATTTTACATTTGACTTACCGCTGTCTGTACCTTCTTGTTTACTTTCACACATAACATATTCTGCCAATTTATGACTGCAGTCCTCATGTTCCCATGTATTATTTTCATAGAAAAGTTTGAAGTTCATCCGGCTGCACTTTCCCGATGTCATTATCCTCAAGTTCCTTTAACAAGATGACATAAATATCTGACTGCCATAGCCACGTTTAAAAACAAAAGTTGTCCATTAATAAATTATTTTCATTCCAGTATTAGAACAATTTGTCCTGAAAATGATTACGGATTTAAAACACAAATATATTACGTTCGCGCAAATACATTGCAAAACATTGTGAAATAATTGTGAACAGTTAACATTTGAGTAGAATGATAAAACAATAAAAAGAAGATATAACAATTACTATTAAACTCGAAAACACTTTTTTTTACAAATGACAACACACCATGCTGTAAAGATTGGAATGTTTCCATTCTCCCATACTGCTATTTCATTACCAGACATTGATCCGATGGATAATCCTAAAAATTACAACAGTCAGTACTTTAATTAATTCCTGGAAATCAAGTTGTATAACTACGTCAATATATTTACAAGCATAGTTTTCATCGGATTAAGGGTCATTAATGAGTAAGTAAACTGTAACTTGTCGTCTCGTTGAATTTTTATAAGGATATGGTGCGTATTATATTGTTATACATGACACAAGCATATAAAACTTTTACTTGATAAGAGAAAGATTATGGAGTACCAACCTGGGCATCTGACAATAAAGTATAACGTAACATTTCTATACGGGAGCATCATAATAAACATGTATGATTAAGTATCTTAAAAAGTCCTCAATACTTTATTTCATTAATATATAGAATAGTGGTGACTGGACCTAATTCATCAGATAGAACAGCTTTGTATAGACATAATTCCCGATTTTGAAACGAACAAAAAACAACACCCCCCAACACACAAACACAACCAAAAGTCTGATACCGATATGGACGTAATATTCAGCATTGAAATACGACGATGGGGGTTCGTCTATGTTTCTTCTTTCACGTAACAAATACTTGATAAACCGCATTTCGGACAACGACGTCATGGAAACCAACGACATGTTCCTCGTCCAGCATTCTAGTCGTGCCTGATTCCAGTTTGTTACTTTCGATATTATACTGTAGCACTTCTTAAACCTTTTTGAGCACACTACGAAAAAGCAAAATAATAAAAAAAAACAAAAAAAGACAGTATATATTTAAACCATAAATAAAATAACAAAATTTAAATGAACATAAAAGATATGAATTTGAAAATACAAATTGACAGAACAGGAATCATAAACTTTGAATTACCTCTCGTGAAAAGAAATATTCCTCTATGCATATTGTATCTGTGGGATCTACATTTTCATTTCCAAAATTTGGAAGGAACATACTGTAAGCTTTTCAAAACAAGGACCAAAATAGTATTTTACGGAACATAATGTAAGCTTTTCAAAACAAGGACCAAAAGAGTATTTTACGGTATAATTTACCTAGACAGTTTCCAATGCCAATACAAGGTCGACTTTCAACAACTTCGTCACAATTATTTATGGTTCTTATTGATTTCGCGACCTTACATTTTCGTTTTCTTGTCACTAATCCATCACCACATTCAGCTGAACATTGACTCCACTCAGACCAATTACTGAGGCCATTAATATCTACACGTTTAATACAAAACACTATATCTTAGAAAATGACAAAGCACAAAAAGAAATAAAGTCGAGCATTGAGAATATCTTAATATAACGTATAACATCGCAAGAAAACTACAAAATCAAAACACGGTCTTTTTTTTTATTTCATCCGATTTCCAGAGTCGTGAAAACTAATGACAAACAGATATACTGAAATATTTTAAATATTTAGCTTTAGGAAGACAAGGCAAACACTGATAACAACTTATTTTATACAATTAAGTCGCTAATTTGTAATGCTTTATCAAGTTGTTTATGTAAAAAACAAGACTTTATTGAATTTCTAATATGTATGGCGGCCATCTTGGATTTTTACGACCATATTGGATTTTTAGCCTAAAGTTTATTTGTGCCAAGTTTGACGCTTTTCCAATTTTCTGAAGTATTTTTTTCACAAATTGACTGGACTATAAAGAATAATACTATTTCAAATATAATACGTAACAAGCAATCAACAATATACTAGATGGACTTTTCAAACCTGACTTATTTCTTGAACGGATGTTAGGATCCACAAACTCGGAATAAACTGTAAACAAATGCAAGAAAAATTATCAGAATTATGCTTACTTTAGTGTAAATTCTATCCCACGACCACCTTTAATAATGCTGTATTTACATCATAGTTGACTTATTTGTAATGTCGAGATATTCTTTATTAGTTGATTTTACGTAAGATGAAATATTACTCAAATAAGAAAATATATTACGGAACCCGAAAAAGAACGACATGCCCCTAAAGAAACTGCAAAATCGAAAAGTGAGCCTGTTCATGGACGGTTGTGGAAGGAGTAAGCTATCTACCACGCTCCCTTAGCAAATGTCAACAATAAAAGCAAAACTAAACATTTAGATTAAAATATATTGTATAATTATTGATCATTCAGATTTATAAAAATTATTATGAAATTCAATATGATTTTGGAATCTTTTTTCCGAATAGACAGTTAAAGGAGCTTTACTGAGACCATTAAGTGTTAAACTTTTAAATCTAAACAAAAGATTATCTGAGCCACTTAAAACTGAAAAATGCAAATAATAATGATAAAAAATATGCTTAGAATTATAAATAAAATCAATATCTAGTGATCTTATTAGCAATCTTTTGAACGCTTTTCATGTTTAGCCATTTAGTTCAGCACATGAATAGGTATTTTGAAAAACGGAGTGAGCAAATGAACTTAAAATTTTGCGCACAAGTTGTTAAGAGACCAAGCATCAAATAGTACTCGTATAAAATCTCGGGGAGGTCGATCTCCATTATGTAAAAACACCACAGTCGAGTCCCTTTCTTAAAACGTTTAAAACTAATAAAACAAATGTCAAGTGTCGTGTGACAGCTGTAAAATAAGTTGCCCAAAACTTTACTTCAGTGTTTTTATATTTTCTGGTTCATCGGGATTATTGATTGAAGGTTAATTAGTGCTGAAAATTTAATACAGTTAAAGCCAGTGCTAGGGGGCGTGACAAATGTTGCACTTTTACATTATCTTTAATGAACAGACACAATCAAACAAATCTGCAATTTTCATAAAATGCTGTTGTTATTGCAACTGATGGATCAACCTTTTTCCAGAGGTTTTGTTATATGTTTTATTTCATATGATTAAACATTGTATATTAGTGACATATATTACAATTTATTAATTAATATATTAAAGAGACATTATGCTCATATTTTCATCGTCAAGTTGAGCTGAATTGACTTTATATTTCTAAAGATTGACATTCAAAATGGTGTTATTGGAAAATGTTCAGGATAAAATTATAAATCTGCCTAAAATTTAAGAAGACTGTCCCACTCTATTTATAAACTAAGCGTTATATGTCAATTCTAACGGATATTTACAGAAATTTCATTTGAATTTGTGTGTTATCTATTGTTTATGTGAACTTAATTATTAGATTAAAAGGGTTTATGGCAAAATGAAAACATATTTTTATCTTCACCCGTTCATTCACTATATACCACTGGATGGGCATAATGTCACTTTATTTGAGTTCAAAATTAAAGCCTTTTGTCTAAATTAGATACGATAGAAACAAATATTAATAAGTTAATCCTAGAAGTACAAGTTGGAAGAACAGACAAATAACCTTCACAATTGGCACCGACAGGCGAACACTGTCTTCTAGAAGTATTTCTTCCAGGGCATTTCTGCCCGCTAAATTTCTCCTCAGGATTGTTACAAAGTCTATGTCTGTATTGTTGACCATCACAGTAGCATTCATTTGACCACGGGGACCAATAACTCCACTCGCCATGGACTAAGCAATAAAAAAATAACATGACTATATCATAATCTAACTTCGTATTTTTTATTTATATTATTATAAATACAAGTTGATTGCTGGATATAAGGGAGAATATAACCAATATTTATGTCAGCAAGGCTATATTTTATCATATATCCCGTCAGTAACTTGTATAAATTATTTATAATAGCGCAAATATTTGTTGAAAACCAAGCATTTTTAGAATATTTTTCATAGAAGCGCGGAAAAAGGCCCACTGAAATAAGATTACGTCAGTCGTAATTTGAACAATTGTTATAATTTGTGAAAAGTTTGAGTACAAAAATAAAAAAAAATAAAAAAAACTTACTTCGAGATAAAATAGGATTAAAAAATACCGGAAAATTTTAAATTGAAATATATATCGTACATAAATATTAGATATACATGTATTTCCAAAACGGATAAATAACATCATAAGCTATTTTTGAATTCATTTATTGTACTCTTTTTTATGAGGAAATGTTGACAATAGTGTAATACTGTAGTGCTTTGTAACAACTGCAAAATGCGTCTGTATAACAGTATTGTTTAAAAATTATTTTATATTCTTCCAGTTATTTGATTCCATTTCTTTCAGTATTGAAGAATAAATATTGCTTCAGTTGTTCCCGTATGGAACGAGATGTTGCACTTTTCATTATTGCAAATGAACAATAATACGAAGGATTTCTTTTTTCCTTTTTAATTTTTATTCACTTTTTCACATTTACCCTTTTCAATCTCTTGACGGTAGAGTCGTTGTAATGCATTTTTCTGGATAATGTTTGAGAAAAAAAATAATCATGTAACGATAAAAATTCTCAAATCATGTTGTTTTATGATATTGCATTTGTCAAAGGGACTATTCTTTAGTAATATATCTTCTACATTCGATATTGTTACTATGATCAGTTTAGATTTTTATCCGTATATCTTACCTTTATTTGGTTTATATATCTCTTTCTTAGAATCATATTCTTGTCCTAGAAATAAAAGCTTATCAATATAAAAACAATAGGTATTATATAATATCTTATTCTAATAATGCTGAATTAATTTTGTATATAGTACAACAGTACTAGATAGTACTGTGAGTAAATATCTAACATGCACTTATATACGTAATACATATAGAATTTATACTTGAAATAAAGTTAACAAGATGGTAGACTCAAAATCATTGTTTTAATATATTAGTTTAGAAGAATAAAATTCGGGAGGCATACAAAAAAGTTGTTTTCACTCTGTTAATGGAAAATGATATAAAGAATATATTGCCGATAACATAGGAATAACAGTATTTATAAGTGTACAAGTCATTTATTTGACATAGTTTTTGCTATTTGGTAAAATAATTGTTACAGAACTTTGTATTTACAGAACCTTTTGAATATTCTTTTAGCATTATATATCTACAAATAGAATAATCATACGCTATTGATAACTTCTTTCAAGTTATAGCAAATGCATACCTTCTCTAGAATATACTTTCACTTCGCATATAGGTAGTGGAACAAAACTAAGAAGCTGTTCCAGTAAGATATATCTTGTTGTTACATCGTTCAGTTGTATTGTTTTACTTGGTGTAATCTCTTCGTAAATAAAAGCCACCTTTTCCAGTTCCCACACTGTTAGTCCAGTTGAAATTACAATGTGGTATTCAAATACTTTATTGTATAAGCTGTAATAAAAGCCAGTACATGTATCAAACCAACATTTTTGTAATATTTGAATTTTATATGCTGTGTCAAAATAAGTGGTCAGTAGTACAACTAATTCGACATGTCGAAGAAATCTTGAGATAATGTTTGGATGGGCGATACACCTTATACAGCGCATTTGGACAATGTCAGTACATATTCGCAGTTCAAACGACTTGTCTTTGAAAAATGATGAATTTTCCGAGGATTTAATGGCATTTGAGTGTACGGACGGACAAAAACAAGAGCACGATGAAAATCTGTTAAATGTGCTGTTACGGGCTAGAGAAAAAGATATGAAATTTAATCTACACAAATGCATAATAGGTGCAATCGAAGCCCAATACTTTGGTAATTTACTGACCTCAGACGGAATGAAATTGACCACGACAAAGCTTCGGCAGTTATATGTATGAAACCTCCTCAGAGCTGAGTTAAAACCTGTTAGGCATGATGTCATACATGGCCAACTGTCACAAATAATTAGTCTAATGCGGTACCTGCTATAGAATTTATACGGGACGTCCACGTCCCCGTGCACAGACTTAAGCAAAATTCAACATTTAAACATGAAAACGGTGAAATTTAGATTTTAGAAACACCCGAAGATGTGTTCATACAGCGGTAATCATGGAACCATCAATGTTACACGTAAGTACTATTCTATGAAAAGCGGCGTAGGGTCCCCAAGAATGTGCCCTTAACGAGAAAACAATTGCAAAACTAAACAAAATGGAATTTCAAGAGGGGATCAGAGGTAACGAAGGCTGCATATCACCGAAAAGACGTCAAAAAGACCAATTAAAAAAGCAGGCAACATATACTAAGGGTGATTCACATTATTCAAGTTGGAATATTGGAACCACCCAACTGGACCAATTTAAACAAGAGCCATGTCAACATTGCCATCCACCGCCGAAGGTGTTTGCTCATTTGAAAAATGTATATATATTATATAATATCTATGATTATAGTAGAGCAGAATAATTCAATTTCAAGACGTCTTTTGTTAATCAAAAGTGATGGCTGAAGTGATTATTTATGCTTTTCTAAAAATAAGAGAGAATAAATTATTATGATAGCTAGTGTGTGTGCGAGCGTGTGTGTCATGAACAGTCATATAGCTTAGTATTACTTAAAGAATCAGTTTATTTTGCAATAGCTCTACAATCTTCGTATCACAAAAAAAAATATGTATAAACGAAATCATTTCCGGGTAATGGGATTCCGACAGTAGGTCTACTTCGATTGGTAAATGGCTTTTGTTCTGCCATCAACTTTATAATCAACTATAAGATTAAAAGATTGCAAAAAGATGCTAAGTTACAAAGAAAACATAACATTAATATCGCTTGTTGTCACTAATTTAAGTTCATTATCATCGCATTTAATGATTAAGAGAACTAACATTACAGTCATAACATCGGCAAAACATCCAAGTACAAAAATAGCGAGTTTTTGAAATAACAAAAAGATAATATGTCAACAACTATATTTAATTTTCGCGAAGTTTTCTTATTTTTTTTAAAGCTTATCTATATACATATTAATGACAAAGACGTAAGAGTAAGTAAAATATTAAACACTATATATAATATTATGTACGTTCGTTGAATGCCACCTTTTCTTATTGATCTGTTTTCATATTTTATATATAAAAAATAAAAGCTCACATTTAAATGCACTTGAGAAAAAAGAAACATGCGTACTTACCCGAATGCGTTGAAAATAACTAGATATTTCACATTAAAGACGTTATGAAGGTCAAGAAGCAACCACGGTTTCATGTCAAGATAGATATCTACACAAGAGTAAGAATCTGGATATGTCTGTCCATTAGTTGCCAGTAATGAAAACAAATTATCTCCTATAAATTTTGACGAATAAATTATCGGTTTGTTGATTGCAACGTTCCGGACTGAAAAAAATAGTAACAATTGTAATTAAGTATCATAGTTTATATCAACATTTTAAACTTATGTGGCCAAGCTTGTTTAAAATTTCAGATAATTCTCTTACTCCACTTTTGCAAAATAATTATTTTCATTTAGCAAAGTGATCCAAAAATGAAAACCGCTGCAATGCTTTTCATTCTTATTGGACCAAGAATCGCACGCACAAAAATATTTTTTAATTTATTTCTGAATACATGTTTATTGCTTCCTTTTATTTCTTTTGTTGTAGATTTCTTGATTTCTTCATTTGAATTGAAACTCTTAATCTATGTAAGACTTAGTATATCATGTTTCTAGGCTTTTTGACCTCAGTGGAAGTTCTTTAAGTATCAACAATCTTCTTACCGAAGATATTTTTTTCATCAACCATTGCGACCGTCTTAAAACATTTAAAAAGTTAATTTCTGATCAGTACGTTTTTTTTACGTGAATGTATCGATCTGTTTGAATTAATTGATTCAAAAAGATTTAATTTGAAAGAAAGTAAATGTAGATTAAATCTGCTTAAATCTTATAAACTACCTTTAAATTTTACAGTTTGATTGATCAATGCGTCTTCTTCATAGTCTTGTGTTTCCTCATCACATGTGATAACATTGTATACAATCCTAAATCCTTCGATATTTCTTAGTTTTGGCCAGGGATCTATTCCTTTGTAAAAGTAAATGGTAATAATGTCGAATGATGATTTTATGCTGTCTGGAGGCTTGTTGATATTACAATAAATCTTCTCATCAGCCATATCAATAATTTTGAACTCCGACTTGTACTTCTCTGAAAAAATAGTTGGCTTAAGAATAAGAAAAAAGATATAGTAGAAGGGTGTATAAACACGCGTAGTTTAACACGGCCGCAAATCAAGCTTAGTATTTATTTGTTTTAGTCTTATAGTTTTATAAGGCAGTAAAGTTAAAAGAAGAACCAAACCAAAACGTTCGTTCATCACAACAAAACTGAAAATGATGCAGTGGTTGATTAACCTATATTGTTCCAGCTATTGAGCTGTGAAGTATCTGATATAAAAATAACACCTTTACATTAATATTTATCTACAATCATGTTGCCTGCCTTTTTTCAAAGACACAAATTAAAGTGTATAAAGCTATATATCTGATGCAAAAGTTAATGTTGGATTTAAAAAAAAGAATGCTTGTATGAAATAATTATGGCAATAAATTGTCTTAAAACGAGTGGCGCATGCACATAGTCAGTGTTTATCGGATAAAACCCTTCTTACAAAAGCAAAATAATATTTTGTTCTGAAACATTTTATTCTGTTAACGTATATTATTCATGGGTTTTAAATAACAGAGACATCCTATGTTACAACTTTTACGGGAATCAACCATATAATAATGGAACCAATATAATTTTACTAACGACAAATTTGATTAAAATATTTCATTAGATATAGATTTATACCCTTTAAGAACAAATTACATGTATATATGAGCATGTAATTGTTGTGGAGTTCTCAATATTTCCAAACAAAACAAATTTTGTTCGAAAGCGTAAATTTCACCCAAAATCATTAGCCCAAAGTAACAATGAAACAGAAAAGATCGAGTTCTAACATTACATTAAAGATGTTTTGCAATCTCCTTAAACACAAATTCATAACAATTAGCATAAATGAGGTAAGGTTTTTAATGGGTATTAAATGAAATAATTAAATTTTACGAACCATTTTAAAATTAATTTCGAAATGATTTTTGAAACTAAATTCATTTAAAATTCTAGTTAAATGTAATTAAACAGAGAAAAGAAAACAGAAATAAACATTTGTTTATGATTTGTTTCGTTTGAACAAAGTAAATAAGTTCTATCAATACACAGTTTTACCATTTTTACACGGGACATAAAACGAAATTATTTGCAGATGGATTCTCTTCATAGGGATGTGTATCGTCCATTTTTCAGTTGTTTGCAGAAATGGAAAGCCGAGGTATGCCATGGAAGTTATCATCATAAATGATTGACGACATATCTCTTTTAGTCCTTCTTGCCAAGGAATGTGTGGACGAAGAGAAAAGCAGGCCGGAATATCTGGAAGCATACAGATATTTTCATACAGTAATCTAAGGACTAATAAGTTTTGTGAAGTATATCAACATTTCTAAAACATCAATTGTAAGTCCACATAATTTTTACCATGTATTTGAAACATGCTTTGCTAGACGACATGTATTTATAATATGTTATAAAATATATATGTTCTGAAACATTAGACGTACAAAAATTACAGGTCAGATATTGCTAACCAAGGCAAATACAACTAACAAATTATCATATATTTAGAACAAAACTTTACTTAGAACATCAAAGCTTCATATTCGTCTTGTATCATTTCAAAATGAAATAAAACATTATTTGCCTTCTTTGCGTTAGGACAATATTAGGCTTTTATCAGTACTTTTTTTTTGATAATTATCATTTAAAAGTTAACTTCCTCTTTGAGAAATGAAAATGTTAGTTTACGTATATGCATTTCTTAATCAAGCTGTGCTTTAAATAAAATTAACAGACAAATATTTATAATCTTACTTTCATAAGTGACAAAAGAGCTAAAACCATTTCCTAGTCTAGTTGTTGAAGTGTATGGACAAGTTTCAAAGGACAAGATCAGCTGAGTCTCCTTTGTTTCTATTGCTAAAGAGTGATTAACCCCGTTAAACTCATGATCTATTTCTCTAATAAAGTCTGAATCTTCAATATGGTTTGATATTTTCAAAATATCTTTACATATCAACTGTCCCTGAAAAGCATTTGTATTTATTGAAAAAAAGCAGTCGTTTGCATTGAACTTGGTCAAAATGAATTGATATAAAATTGGAATAATCAGGAATAATTTTTTTTATATCAAAATGTCTGCTCTAAAATCAAACATGTTTCGACACCTTCAATGTATATATAGTCAATATATATAAAACTGTCAATTGTCAGCATTTCAAACGCCCCTAGCACCGACATAAGTGGCATTCAATCACCGACATTAAAAGTATTGGAATAAGTGATCTCAAAGACCAAAATTTTTATTATCGCTGAGTCATTATTCAAAGAAATAGCGGATATTGAATGAGCGTAGGTTCAGTTCTGATTTTATTGAACGAGTTGAATAAAATTGTATCATGCGAGCCTCTGTTGAGCATTATATTCTTTTATTCAACGAGTTTTATAAATTCAGTAATGAACCTACATGATCATAATATTCTATTTGTCACCCAAAATAAAGACTGTTTGGATTGAAAAAGAATCATTTTCCATTGACGCACCTATAGTGTAACGCTAATATTTCGTACTTTTACGTTTTTACACTTCGCGACGCAAATGACGTCACGTCAAAATAAATGGATAGTCGTGTTTCTTTTCATTCAAACGGTACTTAACATTTTTTTAATTATCTAGAACGAAAACTAAAAACTAGATTTTTAAATATGATATATCAGCTTACAAACATAAATCTATATTGTTGTCCTCTATGTTATATACCTATTTTTTGTTTTGTGAAAGCTTCACAGTGACCTATTCCTTTTATATGTTTACATATTTGATTTGCTCATGTTTTTGTATATTATACAAACTGAGTGTTATTAAAAATAAAATTGAAAATTGAAATTTAACCATTTTTACGAAGTCACAAAATCGGCACGGTTATGTGATATATTTTAGTTGTCTACAAATTGAATGATGAATTTGTTAGATCGATGATTGAAGTACACCACACAGGCACATTGCAAATGTAAGTTCTCCATGACGCATATCAAAGTCATCAGCTATTCTTTAAAATGTAAATTATATGACAGACCTCAGTGTAATGGACTCTCAGTAGATATCTACAAATCGCTTTCAATTGATATCGCTGTGCAGTTCCCATCCTAATGCACCAAACTTGATTTGGTCGCCTCATTTGAAAACGTTTCACACTGTTCTTTTATCAAACAGACAGTACAAAATAATCAAGTGCATTATTAAACGATTCATCGGCTTATATAGTGGACTAATAAATATTAGATTTAAACTTGCATTCACTTATTATATTTCTGTAATGATCAACTAAATATAAAACGCATGATTTACATAAAACGGAAATATTTTTGGCGACGCCGGTAAGCGGCGTCGTCTTATATGGAATGCTTTTTATTTTTGCCTATGGAAGGAGCTGTTATTATTAGCAGTTAATTTCATGTTGAGTTAATTAGATTTATTTTGATTCGTAAAAATCAAGTAAACAAATATGTTGTTATATTTGTATTTAATAACTTTATATAAAAAGCATGTGCATTGTGATATTATTTTCACGAAATTGCAGCCTCAGTTTAACAGCTTGTTATATATGGTATTGATGTAAAGTAGTGAAGCTATTGGATGCAGTTGCATGTTTTGGTATACATAATGTGATGCTTATCACGTCATAACTCTACTTGATCATGGAATCTTGGAATATGGGGATGCATTAATTTGCGATATTTCGAGTTGATGTACTTTGTCAAAATTATATGAATGCAAACCATGAACCAAAAGATGTGGTTTATTTTCTTTATCAAATTAGTGACCGATGGAGGAAGTATTTACATATATATTTTGAAACATGTCGTTCGACTTCACTTAGTTCAAGGGGATATGATTTCGCCTATTTTGTAAATGATAAATTACACAGAGATGTTTTTACAAAATAACAGTAATTTTTGTTAAACATTAGATCAGTAATCCATCACCATATTACTATTTATTGACGACGCCATATTATTTTCAGAAAAGGTGGACCAGTTACATCACTCCGAAGTAAATGTTGAAAATCCAAAGTTTGTTATATTCAAGAAGGGTTGCGGAAAGGTGGGGGTAATATAAAATGATATACTAGAAATTGTTATAAGCTTCAATTAGTTACGTTTTTCCAGCGATAAATATTTTTATGAAATCAACTAAAGTATAAGCAAGTTTATTTGTTTCTTTTGGTTTTACGGTGCACAAACACAATATAGGTTGTATGGTGCCGAAACAGTACAGATGCTTTTGGGTAGCCTCAGGTGTTACAAACATCAAATTAACACAAGGGGTCAAACCCACCTCACCTGCTACAGTTAAGACAGTCATAGACTTCAGTAATTCGAACCCGTTTTGTCGCCTCTTAATCACGCACTTTTAACCCTATAAGGCAGCACGTCAGCAAAGGGCGCATAAGCAAGTAATGTGGACCCTTTTTCCATTACAGGACATTTAGAGGTGCCTTTATATATAGAGGATATTTGTTTGTTTGTGTGTAAGATGAAATTTTATTTCATCAAGTGGGCTTTAAAAACAGTATTCTCACGAGTGGCGTAGCCACGAGTGAGAATACTGATTTTAAAGTTCACGAGATGAAATAAAATTACATCTTACACAACAAACAGACAAATTTTCTTTTTATTTTATGCTTTAAAACAAGTTAAAACGAAATTTCCATAATTTTAACGTTAATATTAAAATCTGTTTCCCCCATTGAGAGCCCCATTTAGAGGGAATTTCTCATTAAAAACAAGAAGTCTTGAGCTGAAAAAATAAGTCCGCCAATCAAGGTTAAATGACGGTGATATTTATTCATTTTATTAAAAAAATATGAATGATCGCTTGTTTTAATAATAAAAACAAACAATTCTTGTAGGAGAAAAAGTCCAACCATCCATCCATATTTCTGTTACTAACTACGAATTTATATTATACCTGGCTTTGTAAAATGTAAGCGGCAGCCATTTTTTAAAGTTATGTATTTCATGGGAGGAAAATAATTGTGTAAGATTCAGAAGGATATAATTTGGATTTGTTAATCATACACCTTTTTAAAAGAAAGAAAACTTATTTGAGGATTGTAACAGTCAAAAAATAAGTGTTGACAGAAGTGAAAACATTCAGAAAAGGAGCTAGGAAAATGGAAAACTTGGAAGCTTGCTAAGGCATTGTAAGGAACGCTGGGTTTGTTTTACGTATTTTACGAGTGATGGCTGTCAATGCTTTTCAATTTTTCATTAAGCATAAGGCAGTCATTGCTCGTAGGATACTTTAATATGCCCAAATGTCATCAAGAGCAGTTTAGCATGGGGAAGGAATGTATTTTTCAGACTGTAAAAACGAAACAAAAAAATTTAGAGACGAAATTTTGTGATTGGAATTTGAAGGAATAGAAGTAAGTTTTCTCTCTTTATTACTTTTGAAATTTAAGTTATTTATCTTTTTCAGCTTTGCTATTTTTTTAACAGCCTGATATTGTCAGAATTGTCAGTAAAAATAAAATTGAGGTACCAAATGGGGAAAATCTTTAAAAAGTAGTTTCGTCATTGAAAAAATTATATATTATATTGATAATTTTCATTGTGAAATTATCAAATATAATTTTCACGGATAAATCAATAATCCACTGAAAATCATAAAATAAATTGTTATATTTTTAGTCTTATGCAGTATCTATACTGAAATATTCGATTGCATTTTAGAGTTTTATTAAAGCATAAAATATTGAAAAGGTACATAGAAAATTCTTGAAATAGTTAGCTAAAATGTCTGCTGTTTATGGTGAATTGGGTAGATTCCCTTTATATATAGATAGAGAAATTAGGATTGTCCGTTATTGCATATTTTGGGCACACCAGAACCCACGACGGAATGAATATCCCGATGAAGGCTGCATAAAAATCCGAATAAAAATTGGTAAAGCCAAGACGGTAGAATTTATTTCGATTTTAAAAAAAAAAAAACGCTTTTTGAATTTTATATAAACGTTTAAAAAGTTGAAAACTGTGATTGACCTATTTTCTCCTTCACATATCGAGTTAAAGCGCCCATCTGGAGCAGCGGAAATTCACAGATATTTTTACAGATGCTCAATTTTGAGATCCATATGGGGTTCCACCCCCATGACTGTTTAACTACGATAAAAGACCAAGTTCAATATACAAACCATGTATACTCTTTCTGACTTACGTTTGTCGTCTCGTCAACAATTTTATTGACACTGTTATATATACACTATAGGAAATGCCAACTATGTCATCATGAAATTGAAGATGAATTTCACTTGGTATAAGTTTGTTCAACATACTGTATATACTACATTGAGACGAAATATTATTATACACGTCCAAGTAAGTTAAGTTGTACTGAAGAATTATAAACTACAAATGTAAGTTTATTGAATAATTCACCTGACAAACTTACCTCATGGACGTTTAATTCAATATGTGTAAATATTAGTTTTATATAATGATTGTCCGGGTATGTGATTATCCATTTATGAACCTGGTTGGCTTGGTATTGATGTGGGAAACCAATATTTGTAAGTAGTGTCCTATCATTGTGAATCTCGCTTACATACGCCACTTCCTTGCTAAAATTGTATCCGATCTTTGTAAAATCTTGAACTAAACCTACAAAAATAAGCAGATATTAATATAGAATTTCAGTAGGTAGGTAGGTTCGTAGGTAGGGAGGAAGGTATTATTTAATACTATGTAATGAATTAATAAAATAATCTTATGGTTGAAATCATTTGATATTATTTTACGAAGAAGCTTTTTTTTACTGCTAGGTGCTTTTGAACTGGAAGTGAACAAGCAAATTTACTGATCCAAATGATATCCGTTGTATACAAATTATTTGATTGAAACCTCTTGAGTTTTGTCCTCAGAATAGGAGTTAAAAGGACGAAAATGAATTTCATATGTTTCCTTATTATGATACAAAACCAACAGAGTAAGGACTCATGAAGTACATATATTTATTTAATTTTACCCATGAAATATGGTGCTATATCAGTCAAATATTTCATATTTTTTAAAAATAAATATGAAATATAAATATGAAGGTGGGCGGCGTCAAAACTCATATATATTTTAAGGGACTTCTTTCGAAGTTTTGTTTGAAAAATCTGATAAATACAAAACAACTTTTTCTTAAAATTTGTTTTTAAAACTATCTAGCATGATAGAAAATGGTCTAAGAAAATTAATCTGAACGCCAATATCTTTAATTCAGTAATTAACGTTGTACAGACGTTTAAAGAATTGTTTACATGACGTCACCATGTAGCGCCAAACAGCGCGTGCTTACGCATAAATTATTGCGCGCTGTACAATTGCAGTTGCAAGCAAGGGGATTCGTTGATAATTAAATTAAATAAAAAGGTCATTTTTTCGTTTTTCGTGAAATATGGTGTTGTATCGTTGTAACAATACAATAAAGTCAAGTATAATAACAAAGTCCGATGTACATATACATGTATATACAGTTTATTTACAAGACTAGTAAAATAAAGATATGATCAAGCAATCTTACTACAAGTGTAGCTGGTCAACGACTGACGGATAATTCCAGCCAGGTTACATGTATACATAGACTAGCTATAGTCTGTTCCAAGATAACAGTTTGGTAAACATACTAAATATGGTATATATTTTCACTCAACATGATAAAATGCCACATATTTTCCCTCGCCGTACCGGCTCGTAAAAATATGTGGTATTTTATCATTTTTCGTGAAAATATTTTCCATATTTCACGCAAACGAAAAAATATCCTCTTAATATTTCAAAGTAAATCATAATATTTAGGGGAAAATAATAATGACAAAAAAGTATTATAATGAAGGTGCGTAATGTCTTTTTGTAATGTTACAAGGGATGAAATTATCATTGTAATTATGTATCATTTAAAATGGTAGTTTTCCTTCAAAACTG